>NW_024016690.1:0-1544 GCF_000499745.2 Eimeria mitis | reverse complement strand
CGAATTACACAGCCAATCTCCGTCAGCCTGTCTATAGCTTAAGGGTCACCCCCTCAAACCCTTCATACACACGATACTCCATAGGGGAATCACCGAAAATCCTTTTGCGCTTTGCAGTTGGTATGCATCACAGAGGGAACAAATGCCACTTCCAGAGCTATAGATAAGAAGGAAGAAAAATGTATTAGGAGTGACCCACATACCGGTTATGGGTAGTGGGGTTGTGAAATCCAGCCCCGTTCAGCAAGAGATAAAAGAGGGTAGAGGCCACGATAAAGTGAGATTCACTCACTTATAAAGCCTCGAAAGTATCAAGCAGTTAATCTACTTCTTTCTGAACAAGCAAGGTCACACTATTCGAGATTCGTGTCGGCAACCACAACCAAACCAGCTGTCGTGCTCGCTCCGCCACTGTAGGCAATCATTAAACACTTACTTGGCCCTCAATAACCAGCCTTGAAGCAAGCAAGAATAAATGCTCGAACTTCACGCAGACCATGTAGCGTGGTCTGCCTGAAATTCGTAGGCGACCGCCTCGTTCCCTGCAGGGTGGCTATTGATGGTCAAGTAAGTGTTCGTAATGACAATTTCTCGACGAGGTTCGTAGTGGTTGCTTGTGCCCGTAGACGCAGCAGACGTACGATAAAGCGGCTTTCACGAAGGCCGCCGCCGTGGCCAGGATGCAACATGAGCTCGTTTGGTTGCAACATAAACAGACGCTTTCCTGTGTAGCCATAGATGCGGGATTACGGACAAAAGTGCCAAGGCCTGGTTCAGACCTCTGGTGCAAACTGGAAAGACGGAACGTCATCGATTCAGGGGCACAGCAACAAACAAGGATTGGAGACCAGCAACGTGCACCAAGTAAGAATTATAAAAATGTTTTTCATCAAGTTCGAGATGTTGATCGATGCGAAGAATCGACACCGGCGCGTAGAGAAACTCTCGCGACGCCAGCGCGCCAGGTGATCGGGATGAACTGCTGTTAACCCTTCAAATGTACTGGAAGGCACAGCCAAATAAACACAATCCAAGCAGTTTTTATGCACAATAACGCACGAGAAGTTCCACACTGGCACTTCTTACTGCCCTCAGCAACCGGCCCATTGGTCAGTTGTGGAGACTAACTGGTTGCTGAGCGTCGGCTCCTACTCCGCAGCGTCTCAATGGGAGGCGCTTTCACTAAAATTCAGATTCTCATTTGTCACAAACTTCTGTTTTGCCTTCACCTCGAGGCGCTCTATCTTGGAAGTTTGCCATCCAGCCCAGGAAACTTATTTGCTTGTTTCAGGCACGCCCTCCGCAGATCCCTTGTCATTCCTAAGTTTTCACCACAGAGAACTAATTCATATAAGGTCATCAGCATATTCCGCGCAGGCCTCGCCGGAAGACGTTCGTCAGCCAGTCCGAGCCTCCAATACTACTGTATCAATAACCTAGGTGCTTAAACAATAAATATTTATCATTATGTTTCCTTTGATCCCGCATATTTCCGAAGACAAGTGGAAAAGAATTACAAATGCTCGAGGAGTTCTTGCTGTCCT
>NW_024016689.1:0-1544 GCF_000499745.2 Eimeria mitis | reverse complement strand
ATGCGCATTTCGCAAACAGGCAGACGAAAAATACAATTAATCAAGACTAACAGCGCACACAGGAACGCGAGCAACGCGATCAGCCCAGAGCGAAGGATGGAAAAGCGTACAGGCCAGTGTGCCCGGCAAAAGCTGTCCCGGACACCCGGTAACCATAGTGCAAAGGTAGACACCAATCGCAGACGGAACACTAATGAACCGTATTGTGAAGTTAAACGCAGTCCCACTCGTTCACACGCAAAAGCATCACGATGCCACGAAAACGCAGCACTGCACTGCGTTCCTTCATGCTGCCCAAGGAAAAACTGCGCCTAAAAACAGCCAAAGGCGGCAGAGTCATGCTCTCGCTGACCCTCAGTCGTATTGGGATACGGACGCCGCCTCATTCGTTGCGAAGGTGGACGCATGATGCGGCAAACAATGCAAGGTGTAACCGCAGTTTGTAGTGGATGATACACAACTGGCCTCCTAGGCGCTAGAAGAACAAATGCTGAAACACACGTGTCCCACAAAGTAAATTTCAGTTAGGCACCGCACTCTGACGCCGTGATGACGCACGCAAGAGAAACAAAGACAAACGGGGAGCGACAGAAGCGAAGACGATTTTCTGCCGACAAAACGTTGAACAACGAGCGTAACAAAAACAGAACCTCAGCAAAAACAGAGGATCGATGCAAACGTACTCCCTCCCACAGGTATTCCAAAAATGCAGCTACGGACGTAGTGAGAGCTATGCATTTCCAGCTGGACGAGTCAAGCAAATAACATTGCCGGCTTTAACGTGTTTGCTCTTCAGCAGCTAGAGGCATATCCATTCTCAGCATTCACAACGCTGGAGTCAGGCTGCTCGTCTGGCAAAACGCTGACGTTAAAGAAAACCTCCATCGAAGTCGTTCACAGACGATACTGGCAAGAATGCTTCTATTGGCGTAGTACAAGACACTCTGCATCATCTATCTAGCCCTTTGCGCACAATTTGTTGGGAATAGCTGTAGACTGCTGCTGAAGAATTCATGCAATATCGCGAGAAAAACTTTGTAAGCGCCCACCTCAACCAAAACAGCGAGTCCCAAACGACAAATTCCACAAGCATCCCTGCACGCAATGCGACTCGATCAAACCTAATAGCACGCGCTAACTATAATGAGCAACAACTGGAACGGCGGAGAGTGCAGTGTGCCCAGCGGAAGCAGTCTACGAATCACGTAGGCACACTCCCAAGCGAGATGTCAGTAGCGGCGGGATCACTAATAAGCTGTGATTTGGAGTTAAACGCTGTCGCATTCATTCACCGTCAAACGCACCATAGCGCCACGAGACCTCAGCAGTGCACTATGCTTCTTTATGTCGTCCAACGAAACAATGCGCTACCCGCACACAGCCAACACAGGCAAAGCCATGCTCCCAGGCCCTCAGTTGTATTCGGATACGGACGGCGCCTCATTCGTTGCAAAGACGACCGCACGATGCGGCGAACAATGCAAGGTGTAAATGCACCTTGTTGTGCAAAATAGACAACTGGATTGCTAGACACGAGGTGAATG
>NW_024016688.1:0-1546 GCF_000499745.2 Eimeria mitis | reverse complement strand
ACTGCTCAGCTCAGTCTGAGGGGCAGCAGGGATGGCATTTGTCGGTTGTTTCTGCTGCCGCTGCACAGGAGCATCGTGCTGGAGCTGCTGAAGCAGCAGCAACATTGGGTCGAGCGGCGTTTGTTGCAGCTTCAGTAGCACTTGCTCAAATCCCACAACAACGTCCTCCTGAGCCCTTGCCTGCTGCTGGAGCCGCAGCTTCACAGCATCAACCCACTTCAAGGCCAACTCTGCGTGCCGCAGCAGTGCACGTACGAGGACTTCTGCTGCTATCTGCTGGCGCCTCATCCGCAGGTGGAGATCTGCTGCAACAGCAGCTGCATCACGAGAAGCACAAAGCAAGGGTGCTGCAGCAACGACATTGTTGCCAAACACCTTAAACGAAGCGTCACCATCCAATAGCGCGGCTGCACGCAGAGCCCGTAACTCCCCGCTAACCAGCCGCTGCTGCACAGATGCTGAAGGAAAACTAAAGCAACCTGAGCTGCTGCATGCACAAGTGCCATCAAAACTCCCGCTGTCCCCAGCAGCAGGAGCAGCAGCAACAGCAGCAAACGCCTCTCTGCAAGTCGTAGAGCCGCCTCCCCCGGCTATCGGCGGAGAGTCGCCGAAAATATCGTGATCTCTCTTTCCTTTCTGCTGCTCCTTAGCTGCTTTCACAGCCGATGAAACCTTGGGAGCCATTGAATGTGAAGGAGATGGCGGGTTTGGTGCAACAGCTGCTGCTGCTGCGGGTGCGCGTCGGCTGCTATGCCTCAAGCACGCAAGCAGCTCTGGGCGAAGAAGAATGAGTGATAGAGGCCCATTTGATTGAGCAAGGCTGTTTTCGTAGCTCCTGCTGCTTCTGCTGCCCTCCTGCAGTGCTGCTGCAGCTGCTGCTTCTGCTGCAAGGCTCCTGCCTGTGGCCTCTACGAAGCAGAGACACCGTTGGCGCTCCTTGGATATGGTTGGGCCCTTACGTTGTGCCTCAGCTTCATTACCATTCCTCCTTGCAGCGCCTGTCTCATCTGCAAGGCAAGGAAGAGTGGGAAGGAGCTGGTGCACGTAGTGCTCTAGGTTTATCCAGAAGCTCGCCACTGGCAACTCGGTGGGGGCGGCCTGCTCCCGTTGTTGCTTCTTCCAGCCTGTGCCTGCAGAGGAGCTGAGAGGCCAGGGGAAGCGAAAGGTCTCGCCTGTGAGAGCATCTAGGATAACCAACTCCCGGGTGTTCTCCGAGTGACCACGGGTGTTGGTTCCCTTTGCGTGGGCACTCGGGGGGGCACCGAACACATTAAGAGCTCTCATGATTGTTGCTGGGCGATTGGTTGAAAGCCTGAGAGAGGTCCTGCTGAAGCCACTCCGCTGTTACACTGCCAGTGCACAGCTGGGGACGGCGGCTGTGTTGTGTTGCGGGCTGCATGGGGGAACTTAAACGTCGCCGTCACTGCCGCTGAAGGAGCCCCTAAGTAAAGATTCTCAAAAATATGGGCGTAGAACTGCATGAGATGCGGTATCTGTGCACGCCAGATCAGCCCTCCTTGCTGGCCTCTTGAGCCGCATCACCAGC
>NW_024016687.1:0-1547 GCF_000499745.2 Eimeria mitis | reverse complement strand
GCAGCTGCGGGGGTCAGTATGCGAGGGGGCGCCGTTTCGCTCTTCCAGGCAAACGCCCTTAACACAGCGGCGCTTTCACGTTTTGGGGCGTACGCGGGGACGCAGTGAATGTTGTAGCTTTCTTGCTTTTCAGGATGTGTGTTTAAGCCGTACATGGCCCGATAAGGGTAGCACACGTTTTAGGTAATATTAATTGTGAGCGGTTTTGCTAAAAGATATGCAAAACGTGTTTCATAGAGTTTAATTCGGACACGAATTCTGTCTCAAGCGACATGCCAAGGTTCGTGCTCTATCCTGGTGACACGCGCACAGGGCACTGTCTTGTGGCGCCTTGAAGTTGTGCCGTGAATGGCCGGTCACCTCGTTCTTTTTGGTCTAGCAGCGCGCGCGTACAACACCAAGCGCAAAGCATACGGAGTTTTCCTACGGAGTGCTCCTTCCTTGACCCTTAGTGTGTGCAGTTCTCTCTCATATTACTCCGTTACCATTAATCCCCGTTGACAGGAAGTACGCTAGCTCTGCATTGACTCTCACACGCAGGCGCCGATGCATAGCGGACGCGGTGCGAACATGGATAGTGACTATGCCGCTATGCCACATTCTACACCATTTTTCGTGAATGGATGCCCAAAGCATGGCTGCACAGTTTCGGGCCATTCTGGGGACGCACATATGTACTTATTGGTAATGTTGAGTGAATGCGAGAAATATGAACATATGTTTCGTTTTGTTAAACGTTGGATAAAACTGCGAAGCCCCATTAATGCTCACCAAGCCGACGTTCGTCTGTGTATTTTCATGCATATACGCATGCTAAATGTGAACACAGAGTGAACAGATATGCGGGAACCCGCGTGGTATAATTGCACGAAGGTGCATGCAGCGTCGGTTCGGCTATCAGTAATCATCACGCAATCGGGGAGCGTCTGTCAGGTCCAAAGACTGCCTCCTACCCCGTGTCCCTAGGAAACGTTGAACAGGGGGACGTGCGCACTGTCTTGCAGGCAGTGCGTCAGCGATGCAGCAGATGTCAGTGTGTCCAAAAGCAAGCAAAGTTAAAACACCTTCTCCAAAGCTAGTTTACAAACTGTTGCACATCTTCTCTTTTTCCATCTGGTGTCAGCGCTGTGCATCTTAGAACGATAAGCAGAGGCCCATCCGCCTCACTAACCTCTCTGAATTACTCATATTTTAGGCGCTCTGCTGGTTTACCCTGCAGCTAAGCGTTTGGGAATGCAGCCGCTGGAGGACGTAGCTGAAGTTGCTACCGCGAGTACAAGTGTTTTTCAAACGAAACTTTGAACCTCGGAACGTTTTTCGGGAATTGTAAGCTCGCGTTCAAGTTCGAATGCTACACATCGTGTAGGATTACCCCTATCGTGCGTGATTGTGAGGCTGCTTCTGCCGGATGGCTACTAGAAGGGTTATACACAACTCATGCTTCGGTATCCCAACGGCACCCCGTCTGCGTTAGCCTCAATGTTCTCGAAGCTTATATGCGTTGCCGTTGTCACCGTATGTTTTTAATGGCTATAAAGCAATGCCTA
>NW_024016686.1:0-1548 GCF_000499745.2 Eimeria mitis | reverse complement strand
GGTAGGCCTGTGTAGAGTGGCTAGGCTACGTAGATCTTGCAGCTGCGGTGCGCTGGCATTGTTGGGGTGACGAGAGGCTCTGCCCTCCGTTGAACAACACTATTCCACTGCACTACAGCATCGTTCAACCGAAACGGTTGTATTGTGATGCGCGCACATCCTGCTGGCTCCAGGTAGTAAGCCAGCACTCTGCGTAAAGCCAGACGGCGCTACGCAGCAGGCTTTGACGGGCAATTGTGAACAGTAATGGGGGCAGGTATGCACGCATCTGTCTACCGGAGATATTCGAACTATGTACCGCCTCGCAGGCTGTACGCCATATGGGGAAAGAAGAAGCAGACGGGTTTGTTGACGGGATTGGGGAGACGACCTTGAACAGTTTTTGAGATAGACGTTGGACACGCATCGGCCCAACGTTGCATCGGTTGGTGCAAGACTAAAAAACAACCCAGGGCGTACGCATGCATTCGAGTTCAAGCCTGGTTTTTGAATGCATGTTTACCCTGTTTGTTCTGACTTGAGAAAGCACGCTAGGGGAGGCACACTGCTTGATTCGCATGGCGCATGCGGTTCCACTGCAGCTCCTGGCGCATTTATGTTCATCGGGGCATTTTGTTAGCAAACCTCCTACACATAAGCTGTATTGCCCATGCCGCTAGGACGTATCTGCGTCGGCGTGTCTCAAAACGCAACATGTGTATGATGTGAGAGCATCGCCTACTAGGACTGGTGAATGGTAGACGGATGGCGGGTTATTTCCAGCTTGGCTGCGCTCGTAGTACCGTTGTATATGTGCCGCAAAGTGCCTCTAGTCAACCTCACACTCCTCGCTTTCTTTCCTCTTTTTCTCATGTATTTGTTTGTTCCAAGATTTGGAGCGGGCTAGCGTCGGGCTGCGAAGATTGATGAGTGCGCAGCACCACACATTTTTATCAGTCAACCAATACTTGAATTGCAGGTGCGGGTCTGCATAGCAACAATGTCGTTTGCTTGCATATAGGAGTTTCCCACTGCGTGCTATTGAGATACGCTTCCAGCAATAGTTTGCAACTTCGTTGTGACGAGCGTGCACGGCAGGTTTCTACTTTCAACGCGTTGACTAATTTCCAGTTAGTGAGCAGGCGGTCTTGGGAACCCGCATCCGGCATAAATGAACGACGTCGTCAGTTGCGTTCAGACGGCGCCATGAGTTCTTTCGCTGAAGCCGGTTTATCTGCAGCTGGAGCACGTGCTTTGAATGTGAGGAGTATCACATACTACACGGCAAATTGTGACGCGAAAGGCACCAATATCTTTACGGATTCCAGTGAAACATCGGTGTGACAAGTGGGTGCGTTCAACACTTAGCGAAGACCAGGGTGCATCTGCTAACGCATCTCGCTCGTAGACGATGCAATGTGTGTGGCATTGGCGTTCAGTGCGGTTCACAACTGCTCGTCCCTGATCCATTTCGGCAGATAGGATATTTTGGTTTCGGTTTCGTGGCACGTTCATGGTCTCGTGCTTCCTCGTGTCTCGCCTAGCAGTGTTGCTTTGGTCTTTGGTGTA
>NW_024016685.1:0-1549 GCF_000499745.2 Eimeria mitis | reverse complement strand
AGGTGTGTGCTCCGTGCTTGTTGCAGAGCCATCGGAAGGGCATGCCTAAGCTTCGTGAGGGTGTGCAGTGCGTATGGGAGGGCTTCCGGCCACGGTGGGGCGAAGGCTTCTCTGGCGTTGTGACAGCACGCTGCTTTGGCCAGCATGTATGCCAATGATACACTGGTGCCGCTGCGAAGGCGAAGCGTCGTGCCGCTGTAAACAACAGTTTGGTGCACCTTCGTAGCTTAAGCGTATCTTCTCAGCGCGCGTGTCGGCAGGCAAAAGTTTCAGCTTGCATTCTAGCAGGAATGAACTGCCTGTGTTCGTGATTGGTGCAATCAATATATGAGTATGTTGTCGGCAGTTGGTGAGGCATTGCACGCATTGCAAAATCATAGTGGTATTCCAAAGTAGGGTGCAGGAGGTAACCGGAAGGAGGCCCGCAGTCTGCGCGCGCACGACTGTCGTTAATCTTCCAACAAGAAGCGGTTAGCCTAGGATGCCTCCCTCTGGCAGTCGCATGTTTTTGCAGTTGGTGCAAGGTTTGCGTTTTTTTCGTTTTGCCAGGTTTAAAGCAGTGCCGGGTGCCGACAGGTGTGTACGGCATCCGTGCTGGACGCATATCGGAAGGGCATGCCTACGCTTCGCGAGGGTGTGCAGTGTGTATGCGCGGGCTTCCGGCCACGGTCGGGCGAACACGTCTCTGGCGCTGTGATAGCACGCTGCTTTGGCCAGGACGTATGCCCATGATAAACTGGTGCCGCTGCGAGCGCGAAGCGTTGTGCCGCTGTAAACAACAGTTTAGTGCACCTTCGTAACTGAAAAGCATCTTCTCAGCGCGAGTGTCGGGACGCAAATGTGTTCAGCTTGCATGATAGCAGGAATGAACTGTTTGTGTTCGCGATTGGTGCATTCAATATATGAATACGTTGCTGGCAGTTGCTGGAGCATGGTACGCATTGCAAAATCGTAGTGGTATTCCAAAGTAGGGTGCAGGAGGAAACCGGAAGGAGGCCCGCAGTCTGCGCGCGCATGACTGTCGTTAATCTTCCAACAAGAAGCAGTTCGCCTAGGATGCCTTCCTCTGTCAGCTGCACGGTTTTGCAGTTGGTGCAAGGTTTGCGTTTGGTTCGTTTTGCCTGGTTTAAATCAGTACCAGGTGCCGACAGGTGTGTACGCCTTACGTGTTGGCGAGCTATCGGAAGGGCATGCCTACGCTTCGTGAGAGTGAGCAGTGTGTGTGCGCGTGTTTCCGGCCACGGTGCGGCACGCCCTTCTCTAGCGCTGTGGTGGGACGCTGCTTTGTCCAGATGGTATGCGCGTGACAAACTGGTGGCGCTGCGAAGGCAAAGTCTCGCGCCGCTGGAAACAACAGTTTGGTACACCTTCGCAGCTGAAACGGATCTTCTCAGCGCGCGTGTCGGCAGGCAGATGTTTTAGCCTGCATGATAGCACCAATGACCTGTTTGTGTTTGCGACTGGCGCAATCAATATACGAATATGTCGCTTGCAGTTGCTGGAGCATGGCACGCATTGCAAATTCTTAGTAGCATTCCAAAGTAGGGTG
>NW_024016684.1:0-1550 GCF_000499745.2 Eimeria mitis | reverse complement strand
AGGAGGGGGAGGTGGGGGAGGGAGAGGTTTGTGAGGCGGAGGAGGGGGGGGAGGAGGGGGAGGAGGAGCAGGGTGGATATGCATGTGGTGGTGCTCGTTGGTAACCGAAGCGGGTGCGGGCGTCGCCATCTTGATTTTGGATAGAAGGAACTTTGCAAGGAGCTTGTCTAGAAAGACGACACGAGGTGCGGCTCCTTCGGTCTCCTCAACTGCAACAGCAGCGGGCTCGTTGGCTTCGAACTGCTCCCCGGTGGAGTCCTGTGGCATCACTGCAACAATGGGCTCAGCAACGCCAGCATCTTCAGCTGTGGAGAATGGAACGAGTGCCGCAAGGGCAGCAAGCGCAATGAAGCTCTTCATTTTCGAAGGCGGAAGATTGGAATACCTGTTTTGACCTGCCTGATCCTGAACAATTAAGCTGGAGAGGCAGAAAATATTCTGATGAACCTTGGAAACGGCCACATGGTCTCCGTTCTAGTTCGTTTTGGAGGTCAGCAATGGCAAGGGAGGAGAAACAGCTGTAGCGACGTACGAAGCAAGTACGCAAGTACGCCGGCGCTGGGCAGGCATGGATAGATTATAGGTCCCCCCGCGAGTCCTGGAACGCTCCTTAGCTCACCTAGTGTTCGTGAGTGACACCGAATTGCCTCACAAGTAAATTCCGACAATCTTTTAGTCAGTTCAGCCGTACATACGTTCTCATCGCGTCAGTCCCAGTCCATCAGTCCACTTTTGCTTGGAACACGTAGTAAGAGCATATCCGGTTGAGGGAACCTGAGGAGTCGTTCATCGTTTAGCGACAGGTAGGTAACGTGAGGTTGCTGTAGTCAAGCGTGCCCTTAGTGTTGCCCACTCGGGACACGTGCTATTTGAGGGGGCTGCACTCGCTTCTGCTTCTTAGCGTATGCCTGATCCACGTTGCAGTGCTGACACTGAACAAATATTCAACGTCGCTGGGTCATGGGGCTTCATGGATTACTGAAGATGCATGCGGATATAAAGGCACACGGACACCGAGAGTGGTATAGCAAACCTGCACTGCATATGAGCCCACGAAGTAGCAGTGCAGGCCTGGGCCAGTTACGTGTTAAAGTATAGCGTTTTAGAAGTCGCCTGAAGGTCATCGTGGCAGATGTAGGCGCAATATAGCCATATGAAAGCGACACAGTGTATAGGGATATTCAGTCGAAACATCCGTGTTGCATGCAAGGAAACGAGATGGCACCGCAAGCCGAGGGGGCCCTATGCTTCGTTGCATCACCTGAGATGCAGAACAACTTGCGATACTACAAAGCGTGGGCTGGCCGAAGGACAGTGCCTTGCACAATACACGGTGACCCCACCTGAACGTCTCGCGGTGCCGCCTCCTATTGCCAATGCGTTTCACCTCATTACTTTTCAGCCCGATGGTCCTCCTGTTTAGCAACGGTGTGATCATGACGATTTTGTTGTGCTGGCGAATCCGCGTTAGTCGCAAGGTTTGGGACATCCGTTGACTTCGTTCCACGTGGCTGCAGATAGCTTGCAGGCTTGCTGGTTAAAAAGAAGTC
>NW_024016683.1:0-1550 GCF_000499745.2 Eimeria mitis | reverse complement strand
GTACTTGTAGCAGTTGGCTCTCAAACATCTGTATTATAAATAAACAGATATACACAAAAATAAATATATTTATGATAGAAGAGATAAGGAGGTGTACGAGAAAAAGATATTGGGGAGAAAGCAGAAAAAAAAAGAAAAAAAAAGAGACAAAAGAGACAAAAAAAGAGACAAAAGGAGACAGTTTCTCCTGTACTTGCAGCAGTTGGCTCTCAAACATCTGTATTATAAATAAACAGAAATACACAAAAAAAAATAAAGGAATTATAAAAGAGACAGATGGTTGAAATAGAAAGAGATATTGAGGAGAAAGCAGAAAAAAAAGAAAAAAAAGAGACAAAAAGAGACAAAAAGGAGACAAAAAGAGACAAAAAAGAGACAGGAGACAGTTGCTCATGCACTTGCAGCAATTGGCTCTCAAAGATCTATAATAAAATAAAATAAAATAAAATAAAATAAAATAAAATAAAATAAAATAAAATAAAATAAAAAGAAATAAATTAATATAAAAACAGTTAATATAGGGTTAGAGGGGAGATAAATAAAGGCAAAAGGAGACAAAAGGAGACAAAAGGAGACAGAAGGAGACAAAAGGAGACAAAACACGAAATAAAAAGAGACAAAAGGAGACAAAAGGAAACAAAAAGAAACAAACAGAAAAAACCAAAAACAAAAGGAGACAAAAGGAGATAAAAGGAGACAAAAGGAGACAAAAGGAGACAGAAATAGAAGAAGGAGACAGCAGAAAACAAAAGGAGACAAAAGGAGACAGATAAAGAGACAAAAAAGAAACAAATAAAGAGACAAAAAGAGAAACAAATAAAGAGATAAAACAGGAGACAAATAAAGAGAAAAAAAAAGAAAAAATAAAGAGACAAAAAAGAAACAAATAATTAAAAAAAGAAACAAAAGAGGAGACAAAAGGAGATAAAAATAGGAGACAAATAAAGAGACAGAAAAAGAAACAAAAAGGAGACAAAGGGGACAGATAAAGAAACAAAAAGGAGACAGATAAAGAAACAAAAAGGAGACAGATAAAGAGACAGATAAAGAAACAAAAAGGAGACAGATAAAGAGAGAGAAAAGGAGACAAATGAGACAGATGAAGAGACAGAAAAGGAGACAGAAAAAGAGACGGAAGAAGAGACAGAAAAAGAGATAAAAAGGAGACAGATAAAGAGACAGATAAAGAGATAAAGAGGAGACAGAAGAGGAGACAAAGGAGACAGATAAAGAGTAAAAAGGAGACAGAAAAAGAAACAAAAAGGAGACAGATAAAGAAACAAAAAGGAGACAGAAAAAGAGAGAGACAAAGAAGGAGAGATAGATAGAAGTGGAGACAAAGAGAAACAGATAGAAATAGACAAACAAATATAAAAATATAAAAAAATAAGAACAAAAATAAAAAAATAAATAAATAAATAAATAAGCAACCAAGCAAACAAACATCGAAACAAACAAACAAACAAAAAAACAAAACCCACCCACCCCAAAAAAAAAAAAAAAAAAAAAAAAAAAAAAAAAAAAAAAAAAAAAAAAAAAAAAAAAAAAAA
>NW_024016682.1:0-1551 GCF_000499745.2 Eimeria mitis | reverse complement strand
CCCAAAACAGTTTAACCGGTCTCATCAAATCAGAACCGCCCGCCTGATCCACTGTTTAGGCCTTTTCCATACGCCTCCGAAATATAGTACCCTTGCAAAGAAAAGGCCTGCCTCCTCGTTGCTTCTGTCCAGGATGCTGGAGCGCGATTGCGCTTTGCCGTTAGGCGCCGAACTCGGACGAAACAAGGTCAGCGAGATACTGGCATATCGCGTCTACTCCACGAATCTTCCCAAGCCAAATCTGTCATCCCGTTCTACTGTGTACACGTCCTTTTGTGATGCACGATAGGTTCACAATAAGCGAAGGGGTCAGTGCTCTTTTGCGTAAGCGTCATTAGGATTCAGACGAGTGGGCCGGCGGAAGCCTGCCCTTTCCTACTCCCATTTTCCGCAGAACATCTACAACCATACTTAATCGAGGCACCCGCTACTGACCGCCACGTGTTTGCTGCTTTCCACCGCGTACTGCGCCGCACAGATAGGGCCCAAGGAGCTCATTTAGACAGTTTGCATTCTCTCTCCCGACTCTGTCACGCACAAGCATAGCACAGTGGCCTAGCACGCTACCCACGGTTAAAGCAAAACAATCGCGCGTTTCTCCTTACACTCGAACTCCAGCGCACGTATGCACACTNCAGCGCACGTATGCACACTATGCCTGCTCTCATACATCCTGAAACGTAGAATTGCCCATTCCCACACCGAACCGGCCGGCTTTTTTACAAAGGCCTGGGTACAACAGCACGACACTGTCGTTCTGCGAAGGGGTTCGTTCGTCAGAGAGCGTAGACACGCTCACACAAACTGCATAACGCAATGGTGCTCACGAAAGCACCTCCCCCAGCTCTCCGCCAAATAGTGTGTATGCTTATGTCAACACACGCAGGTGGATTCAACCAGGGCAAATACGCGGAGCGCAAGCTTTCTATCAACTTCAGGACGATGCTGCACGCTGCATGGAGCGTCCTTGTTCGATCGATTCTTGCTGGTAGACAAGCATCATCCTATATGTTTGCGCCGAAGAAGACATAGAAGGCACGCCAACCAAGGTGGCCTCTACCAGGGTCGCAACTGATGGCTATAAAAATATGCTACGAACATTCTCCCAAGTAGCAACAAGCTTAAACGTACGTCAGTAACACATACAACCATTTCACAGACTCTCGAAGCCGAACAATTTGAATATTGTCGCAACCCCAATACCATCCTGTACATTTAAAGGCTCGCCAGGAGTTGTGTTACCAACCAGCTACACAATGAGCTGCCGATTGCGCAGTCTTTTGTGCAGGCGTCATTAGTATTTACACAAAGCGTTATGGCCGCCTCACCTGCCATGGGCCGCCATTCCCTATATTATACACGAAGCAACTACCATCATACATAACCGCGCTGGCCCACAATGCTACAATCCGCTTGGCATGAGTCATCGCCTCTCCGTGACTGCCGCCTACTACGCATTCCGCAGTCCATACGTTGCAGCATCAACCTACCAGGACTGTCTGCCACGACACATTTTGCCTTCCATATGCAGATCGTATCTTCAAAACGCCC
>NW_024016681.1:0-1551 GCF_000499745.2 Eimeria mitis | reverse complement strand
CAGACGAAATTTTCGCGTTAGCAGAAAACCAACAGCTTTCAGAACCAGCACTTCAGTTGTACGTCCCATAAACCCTACGAAACACAAGATCAACCGAACCTAAGCAATATCCACCATGGGCGTCGGCAGCACGCGGGAAAGATGCTCTACTAGTCATCCACTATCTTCTAGCCAATCACTGGCTTTGGCACAGTATGCGCCGCAGAGAGCGCGTAGAATCCAATTGCGCGGCAGACAACCAGCTGCGTGCCTTTGCTGCGCACTTGCCTAAGTTTTTGAAAACAAATGCGCCACCTATCAACTGTTTCAATCGCTTGCATACAATGCTTTTACGTTTCATGTATGCGCTGCATGGAACGTTACATATTCTACTGCAGGGGTGACAGGGAGCCTTGAGCTTCCATCAATCGCCTCCTGGTTTTGTATGACGGGGCGCCCTGACAGAAAACAGCGCCTACCCAACGATTGATCCCCTAGGCTTCCCTTTTGGGGACGCAAGATCATAATTAATAAGCTCACTCGCTAAGAGACCATTGGTGTGTCGCGGTCGTGCCCTAGCAACGCAAAGCACGGTTTCACTTGCCGGAAGCGTAAGTCTGCCTGCTTTGTCGTGAATAGCCTCAAGGCACCAACAGTTNGTGAATAGCCTCAAGGCACCAACAGTTTGTGTTGGTTTGTTCCAACGCTGCCATCCAAAACCGCGCAAAAGCATGCACATAGTACGCACCTAGTGTCTTGCACGTCCGTATTACCAGCGTGGAATGCATGGTAGAACGCATCGACTTGCATGAAAGGTGCGAAGCCGGCGTCTGGAGTTTTCACAGGAGGCTATAGTGTTTTCTCGAGAGCAATTATGCATGGCACGTCACTAGACATCTTACACCTTGCTCCAAACAGGCACAACAATTTGCGAAGTGGGAAGGTTAGCATTATTTCGAGCAGACTGCTTTGTTGTGAAGCTCTGGATCGCCTTCGATGGGAATGGGATATAATCGTTTGAACCTACAGCGAGCGGTGCCCTCGAACAAGACAATGGGGGATCATGTTCGACGCTAGTTAAAACAGAGCTATCACCTCTTGCGCCGGGCGCTCTGCTTGGCATTTGTGGTGTCGACACCAAACTCACTCTTGTCCTTCTAAGCGTGTTACCGAGCGGAAAACTCACTGCAGTCCTCTTGGGGTCGTCCATGCTTGCCTGGAGCTGAATTGTCACTTTGTCCGGTGCACATTAATTATCGGCGCGTATGTTTACATGCAAACCAATTATTTTTGCACTCACGCGCTTACGAGCCGTCGGCTATACTGAAGCATTCAAACTGCATATCAGGACAAAGCAGGGTGCATTACGGGTGAGCTGCGAACTCAAGTCCACAACAACTAGTATTCCGTTGCCGTGAAACCGTGCCTTCATACTCCATGCGCTTGCGTTCGAGAAAGGAATACACAGGGCACCAGTCGCCGGGAAAGTCTTGTTTCCTATGAAGATTCCGTTTTCTTGCAAGGTAAATACGCGCTCCCGTGAAATTGCACAAACCGCGTGGACGCGTTTGC
>NW_024016680.1:0-1551 GCF_000499745.2 Eimeria mitis | reverse complement strand
TGCTGCTACTGCTTCGGCTGCTGCTTCTAGCCTACTGCTACTGCTTCTGGTATTGCTGCTGCTGCTGCTGCTGTTGCTGCTGGTGTTGCACCTGCCGCTGCTGTTGCTGCTGCTGCAGTTGCTACTGCTTCGGCTGTTACTGTTAATCCCATTGCTGCTGTTGCTGCTGGTGCTGCTGCTGGTGCTGCTGCTGGTGCTGCTGCTGGTGCTGCTGCTGCGCTATGGCATTTCTCCCCGCATGCAGCACCCCAGCCAGCAGGACACCATCACCTGAAAGTAAGAGGGAGAGATAATATCTCAGCGCTCAGCTCATTCCTTGTGTAGAGAAGTAAAGACTAAACCCTAAACCCTAAACCCTAAACCCTTGACCCTGACCCATGTACAGCTCGCCTCTCACAGCGCTAGGAGTTCATTCGTTTGCTATCTAAACCCTAAACCCTAAATCCTACCTAACCCCGAGAGCCTAAACCCTACCTAAGCCCTAAACCTAAACCCTAAACCCTAAACCCTAAACCCTAAACCCTAGTTAAATCCCTAGTGAACCCGACGTAAACTCTAAACCATGCCTAAACCCTAAACCCTACCCAAACCATAACCCCAATATAAATCCTAAACCCTATATCTAAACCCTAAACCCTATATATAAACCCTAAACCCTATATCTAAACCCTAAACCCTAGCTAAAACTACAACCATCAGCAGCACCACAACACAAGCCCACAGCAACCCCACCCTCGTGGAGCATGTAAACCCTTCAGGCTGCTGTATGACGATATGAAATGTATTTTATTTTTATTGTATTTTATTTTATTTTTATTTACTGTTTTTTATTTTTATATATATGCTAACTGACAGCAAACCCATGTGGGCGGGCCACAGAGAAAGGGCGGCCCCCAAAATTATTTCTTACAGCAAAACGCCAGCAGCAGGAAGGCCGCTTTGCTGCTGCTGCTGCAGCTGCTGCTGCTGCTCCATCTGCTGCTGCAGCTGCTGCTGCTGCAGCTGCAGCTGCTCCTGCTGCTGCTGCATGGCGTTGCCAGCGCTTGCCCCTCTGCGGAAGCACTATCACAGCAACAGACGCTTAACCAAGCATTACAACATATTCAGATACAGATACATATTTATATATATTTATATATATAAATATATATTTAGATGTTTATATATTTATACTTCTATACTTGTATTTATATTTTTATATTTATACACTTATATATGTATCATATATTTGTTTATATATGCTGCTCACCTCGCACCAACGCAAACGCAGCAGGAGAGCGGCAAGCAAGCATGTCCTCTCGCTGCTGCTGCTGTTGCTGGTGCTACTGGTGACCCCGCTGCTCCTCCAGCTGCTGCTGCTGCTGCTGCTGCTGCCGGTGCTCTCGCTGCTGCTGCTGTAGTTGTAGCTGCACCGGCTTCTGTCGCTGTTGCTGCAGCGGGTGTTTTTGGTGCTGTTGTTGCAGTTGCTGTAGATGTATCCACTTGCTGCTGCTGCAACTTGTGGTATAGCTGCTGCTCCAGCTGTTGCTGCTGCTGCTGCTGCTGCTGCTG
>NW_024016679.1:0-1552 GCF_000499745.2 Eimeria mitis | reverse complement strand
CATTACACTACAGAGTACAGTGTCAAGAGGAGGTGGTGTCCGGCACTCTTAGAGCACCAGAGATATCCCCGTGGCTGTATATGTATGAAACTCAATATCGGTGCCTGAGGTTCAAACACACATCAGTGCGGGCCCGCGCAGAAGGCCAACTGATGTTAAGGTCCGTACGGTGACGGGCTGCTTCGCGCAACACAAAGGTCGCAAAATTGCCCTGTTGCGAAAAGGATTAAAATTCCCGCGACGTCGTGGAACACCTGCACAAAGAATGCCGTTCAGAAGGCTGCCCTATCGCGCATTGTCTACAAAACACTGCGCGTGACAGACAGTTGTACTCTGCTGCATAGAAAACTCGCCGCTCGGCAGCTCACCACTCCAACTAGTTTCTTCAATTTGCAGACGCACCGGCTGCACCACAGATATATACGAGAGGCTGGACAAGGGACTGGTTCCATGGGTTCGCAGACCTACCTTCTGCATGCTAGGCGGCAACACCGCCTCCATTGTGAACGCATGCAGACAGGACCACCGCACCTTAGTCAGCGGGTTAGTAGCATAGGTTCTACTTTGTTAAAATTTAGCATGGTAAGTATCACGAAGTACAGCGGACATAGCAATCACTAACTCCAGGCCCGACCCCGCACCAAGACAACCACGAACTGCACTTCGGACATAAATAGACCGCTGCGCAACATTCGTTATAAGAGCTCGCTATCGATAGGGCAATCAAATCATGCCGCTGTGCCATAGACAAGCAAATGGGAGCCAACCGCTGCACGGCAGCCTGCTACTGCACAGCTTCGCGGAGGGCGAGGGACAAGGTCCACAGACATGAACCAACTGACGGCGTACCATTAACCTTTACAGTACATTTATGCATGAAAACCGCGCCCCCAGCTTGTTCTCTCGCCGTTCGTAGCGGCCATTGTAGGTCACACCGAAGGCGGCATAACAAACTCAGACGCCGGATATACTTCCCGAACGACCGTGCCACATACAGTACTCATATTACACTTCGGTGTCGCATCTTCACCGCAGAGGGCGGCTGGCATCCGCATGGCGCCACACATGCTGGCTCATCTTTATAGCGCCTGTGGCCCTTTATAGATGAGCCCCAATATCAAATTGCCCGAGTTTCGAACAAGCTTAAGCGGAGGCCCTCTATGATGTCCAACTCACATTGAGATCCGAACCGCGGCTCGCTGCGGCCCGCAACACTAAGGTCGTGAAACCGCTTCGTGCCACAAAAAAGTAAAATTCCGTCGACGTCGTGGAACACCTGTGCCAAGAATGCCGTTAGTAAGGCGGCTGTATCACGCATTGTATACAAAACACTGCGCCTGACAGACCGTGGTTGTTTCCTGCATAGCCAACGGCCCCGTCGACAGCTCACCACACCAGCTAATTTCTTCAATCGGCAAACTCACATGCTGCATCACGTGATACATTCCATGCGTTCGCCTTGCTACCAGCTGCTTGCCAGGTGGCACCGTCATCTCCATTGTCAACGTATCCAGAGACGAGCACCGCAGACCAGTCAACTGGTCAACTGCTC
>NW_024016678.1:0-1552 GCF_000499745.2 Eimeria mitis | reverse complement strand
GCTGCTGCTGCTGCTGCTGCTGGAGCTGCTGCAGCAGCAGCTGCAGCTTTGCTTCGTGCAGCATGGTAGCTGCACTGTGTATATTAATATATTCAATGAAATTTTATTATTTTTTTATTTAATTAAATATAAATTATATTTTTATATTCTGTTTTTTTATAAACAAATAACGGGGCCTCATGCTGCTGCTGCTGCTAGCAGTACTATAAAGAGAAGCACCCAATCGACTCTCACTCAGAGCTGCCTATACACCCCGCACTGTCTGTATATTTTTTTGTTGCTGTTGCTGATATTATAATAAAAATAAAAAAAATAATTATTATTATTATTGTTGTTGTTATTGTTATTGTTTTTGTTGCGTTTTTTTATTATTTTTTTTTTCGTTGGTTTTTTCTTTGGTTCTCTTAGTTACTATATATACACCTCAGCTTTATTTTATTTTATTTTTTTTTGCTGCATACAAATAGCCATTCATGAGGGAGAGAGTAATAAGAGGTTTGTGAGCGCTGCAGCAAGGGTTTAGGGTTTAGGGTTTAGGGTTTAGGGTTATAACCCGTAGGCCCCCTGAATTTGTTTCATTTCCTAGGGAAATTGTTGCAGCGTGGTTTGTGTGAAGTTGCTCTGTCTACCCCTTCTTACTTGCATGCATGCTGGCCCCTGAGTGTTGATGCATGCACGAGTGGGGCTTGGCTGCGCTGCGCATGCATGTGGAGTTGCGGTACAGCGCATGCTGCAGCAGAGAGAGCTACAACTCGTGCCAGGCCGCCAGGCCCCTGCGCCCCCAGCCCCAGGCTGCCTGGCGCGGAGCTTCTTTCTCGAGAGTGAGGTCTTTTCTTATCTTATTATCTTATATCTTATATCTTATATCTTATATCTTTTATCTCTTATCTTATATTTTCAGTTCTCAGCTGCCCCCAGAGAAGGCCGAGGGCCCCCGTTACAGAGACTCTAACAACCCCGCATATGACGCGTATACGAAGTACTTGGTGCCTGCAGGGTATGTGTAAACTTTATGCATATATTTCTACTTAAGAAAAAAGTTAAACAACTCTGGACAACATTGTCGCATGCAGAGAAAAGTGGGGCTGGTTGCGACTGCATGCGATGCAGCTGTACACAGCTCTGCTTGCAATGGGTGCATGCGCTTCTACGTGCATGCGGGCTGCCTGCTGACGACCGTGGCTCGGCTGCGTCACCTTTACACTGGGTAGCGCTGCATGCATGCAGTGTACAGACACGCACAAGCGCGGGCTGCGAGCAGCAACCCCACAGGACAGCCTGGGGTATATAGCACTGAGTGGTTGAGAAGATAGTTTGTAGAAAAAGAAAGAAGAGAGAAGTGTTTTACATCCTCTTTGTATCAATCTAATCCTCTTATCAACTCGAATATTATAGAGATATATGAATTTGCAACAAGCTGGCTGGGTCTCTTCTTTCACTGAAAAAGAAACTCCACATCGGCAGACTATTCAGCAGAACATGTTACTGTTGCTATATATCATTTGATTTATTAGAAAGGGTTAACTACATATATATATATATATATATATAT
>NW_024016677.1:0-1553 GCF_000499745.2 Eimeria mitis | reverse complement strand
GGACATCGGCGAGGTGAACAGCAGCAGCCGTGGCAGCAGCATCAGGAGCCGCCGCCCGAGACGCAGCAGCGCCAGGAGCTGCCTCCCCAGCAGCAGCCCACCAAGTTTCACACGGAGCAGCCGTAGCAGCAGAATCCGGTCTACTGGGGATGAGACCAGAACAATTTTGGAGACGAAGAGAAGAAACTTCCTTCGTTAGTCTTTGTTATTTTGCTGAATCAGGTGAGATTTGCGTATCTGTAGCATCAGTGAGGTTGCTTGAGGGTGTGAGTCAGCTTACGCTCACCGGCGGTTATACTTGGCAGTGGGGTTCGAGGGATGTGGCCCATAATTGTACTTCAGAGGAACAACGTATCAGTATGTCCTGCTTATTAAAAATATTACACTAAAGTGTAATACTCTTTATTACAACTTACCGTGGATGAAACTCTGCATAATATGCAAGGGCCTGAGGGTTCAGCGCACATATCAACAGCTTCCATGGCCCGCCGTATCCCAATTGTTGTTGATTCACAACAGCCGATCGTGTGAGAGGGATCGGTTCTCCACTAGCCCTCACAGTTGGGTTCTTCTCTGCTTCTGCGCTGTCTTTGGGTCAACGTGGCGCAGAGCTGCGCAATTTGCTCCGGTGAATGCACTGATGACAGTGGGGTCTAGTTCCGAAGTCCCTAAATCCCTAAGGCATCAAACTCTCCTTAANTGAATGCACTGATGACAGTGGGGTCTAGTTCCGAAGTCCCTAAATCCCTAAGGCATCAAACTCTCCTTAACACGTCTGCTGTAGGGGAGTTTCTCACGGGCTGTACTCCATCTATGACCAAGTGCCCCTTGCCCTTGTCTCCGCCTTAGGCAACTGGAAGCACTTTCCGAGCTCATCTCACCGCCTACACCGAGCATCAGGCCCTATGTCACCTGCAGATTCTCCGGTGTCTTCCAAGCTCAGCGCTCACACGCCCCTTTCGGCACAGGCTTTGGTAGCCGCGTGTGCTAGGTGCCGGGCTTTCCAGAAAACCTACGAGACAGCAGCTCAAGCAGATGGCAATCTGGTCCCCAGTTGGCCCCCCGTCGTCTTTCGTGCAGGTAAGGGAACCAAACAGAAAACGAGTGTCTCAACGGGTTGTGAAAGATTTGTTTTCCGCAGCTAACGCGGTGGAATATATTCTGGCTCAACGAGGCGAAGCTCCAGAGTTACAGTACTTAGCCAAGTGGCGTGGATCTGCCCTTGTGTTGCCGTTCGGGGCACAAGACGCAGAGCTGCTGGCAAAGACTAGCGCATCTACTGACGTGAGCGGGATCACGTTCGAGGGCCATATTATATCTAAGGCCCCAAACCCCCCTTAGACTGGCCTTTCTGAAGGGGATTTTCTCATACCTGAGGACCGAGCCGCATGGGAGCCCGCTCAACATCTTGTCGGATGCCCTGCGTTGATGCAAACCTGGACGCGCCTCCAGCGTAGACGTTGTCGTGAGCGGCCCACATATTCCCGACCTTGCATCACACCTTCCCCCTAATCCCGTCCTCATAATAGCTATACAAAGTTACCTTGCTCCCT
>NW_024016676.1:0-1555 GCF_000499745.2 Eimeria mitis | reverse complement strand
TTGCGTCTTCGCCAGAGGGGCTGTCAAGGTAACCCCGATTTCACGTAGTATAAAAGGGGTGGCAGTTGACCTTTATCGCATTGCAGTACGTGGTTCCTCCATTTCCCCACCGTGAAATACCTTCTACATGCCTAAATGGAAGGCGAGGAGTTTGTTGTGCGCCACTAGGTCTTCTGAAGCGGGCATCTCGCATAGTTGAACAGCGCGCCTTACCTGCTGGCTGTTTGGCGCTGTCTTCTCCTGTGAGCTTCGAGAGACCAAAATAGTATTCGTTAGCTGCGCACAGTCCAGCAAGACACAGTAGCCAGCAACCCTTCTCACACATTAGCGTCGCGCCAGACGTGCTGCTGGCATTCATCGGCAGCTCGACGTCTGGCAGCGTGGGTGAAGAGTGGGACATGTTTAGGTCGGTGAGCCGGACACTGAGGTCCTCATTTATTCAACGGAAGCGAAAGCAACAGTCTGGAGTGCGAACTCGATGACTTGCGTAAAGGTGCGCATCCGCTGTTAAAGGCAGCGAACACTATCGATCGAGAGTGTGTACGATGTCTGGCCCATAAAGTTCGCATTTACTTTGATGAATGACACCCCAAAGTGGAACTTCGTGTGCGTTTATTTTCTGATAGACTGCCTCCGTTGCAATGGGGAATGACGGCGTACTGCAGTTGGCTCTGGTACAAGATTGGACCAACGTTGTAGATGAGGGAAAGAAATCCAGGTGTGCTATCCTGCTGCACTTCCACTTCGCAAACAACACATATCATAAAACATGGCTCTGTTTCATTGTAGAAATGCTTAGCTCGCAGGCAATGCTATTCCAAAGCAGAGGTAGCATGATAGGAGACTGCTTTGGTTTGTTTCAGTCCGGTGCTTCTGGGTGCTTGTAAGGAGCAACTCCTAGGCGTGTATCAGCTTCCACTTGAAGGGTTAGTTTGGCATTATTTCCTTCACACGACTCTTCTGCGCGTAGAAGTCGCCAAAAGTCTGTTTGCTGTTTCTCTTAAAGGCAAATGGATATCGCGCTGTGCTTGAGGTGCGAGACACAGCAAGCAGGTCCCTAGAGCTTTCTCGTGCCCGCAGCAATCCATTCAAAAGTGTAAGCGTCGTTGCGCATGCTGGACAAATTGTTGCGTTGGCCGCATCCCCTCCCCAAAATGGATATACTACGGCATTTTCTTGCGGGGGTAGCGACTTCACGGTTCTCCAGTGGAGGATAAATCACAGGGCGGTGCAGAGGGCGTTCCAGGAAGGTGCGGACGGCTGAATCCCAGCAATCAAGTTTCTGTGAATCCAGGCATTCGCGGTTCTCGTTTTTGCCCGCCATTGTTCTCAGTTTATTTCCTGTCTCTACAGGCCCGCCTGGAGTGGAGTCGGTTCTGGTCCGCATTCCCGGAGGAAGTCTTGTACGCCATTCACCTGCTGAGCTCTTTCAGCAGCATGGAGATCGTGTACCAATACCTACTCTTACGTTCTGCGATCAAGTGTGAAGTGAAAGCTGCTGCGCATATGCAACACGTTACAGCCAACTCATTTTGATGTCTCTGTCAGGGTAAAT
>NW_024016675.1:0-1556 GCF_000499745.2 Eimeria mitis | reverse complement strand
ACAAAACAAATAAAAAAAATAAAAAAAAAAAAAAATAAATGTGTGCTTACAGAGGTAGAATTCTTCTCCATATACTGCATTTCTTTTTCTGGCCATTTGGGTTAAGACGGGGTCCGATAGGCCCTGCTGCTGCTGCTGCAGCTGCTTCTGCTGCTGCTGCAGCTGCAGCAGCTGCTGCTGCATCAGCGGCAGAGAGAGAGGGGTAGAAGGCTCTTGGGGTGTACGCGGAGATCTCTGATCATCATCTCCTTCTGTTGCTGCTGCTGCTGCATCTCCTGCTGCTGCTGCTGCTGCTGCTGCTGCTGCTGATGCTTGTCCTGGTTCTGCTGCTGCTGCTGCTGCTGATGCTGATGCTGCACCTGGTGATTGGCCTGCTTCTGCTGCTGCTGCTCCTGCTTCTGCTGCTGCTGCTGTTGCTGCTGCTGCTGCTGATGTAGCTCTTGCTGTTGAACCTGCTTCTGCTGCTTCTGCTGCTTCTTCGACTGGTGCTGCTGCTGCTGCTGCTGCTGCTGCTGGTGCTGGTCCTGCTGCTGCAGCAGCAAACATAGGAGACAGACACAAATGCCAGAGCAGCAGCAGCAGCAGCAGCAGCAGCAGCGATGAACGCAGAAGACGCACTGGGGGCTTCTGCCCTGCAGCAACAGCAGCAACAGCTGCTGCTGCTGCTGCAGCAGCAGCAGCAGATACCGATGCCGCTGCAGCAGCAGAAAGCATCAGACGATGAAGAGCAGGAAAGGGGGGCCCCTTGCTGCGGGCAGCTACGCACTAGAAAGCATCCATTTGCCGTTGCACCCCAAACCCTAAACCCTAAACCCTAAACCCTAAACCCTAAACCCTAAACCCTAAACACGAAACCCTTGATTTTAATTACCCATCACAGAAGCAATCCCAATAGCAGGACAGGATCTAGCGAGACGCTGCATTGCATGCCCCTGCGGCTACTGCCGATGGATTAGGGTTTAGGGTTTAGGGTTTAGGGTTTAGGGTTTAGGGTTTAGTGGCTGGTGTTGTGTGGTTCTGACGAAGAAATAAATCAACACTGCCTCTGTGCATATTAAAATAAAATAAAAGTACAAAAAGAAGCAGCCGCTAACACACCCTCGGCCCCTAAACCCTAAACCCTAAACCCTAAACCCTAAACCCTAAACCCTCAGCCCCAAGATCGCTCGGTTCTTCGGCGGTTGTATACGCTGTTGCGGCAAATAGCAGTTTTTTTGTTTGTTTTTTTGTTTTTATTTGTTTTATTTTTATTTTATTAAATAAATTTTATTTATTTTATTCGTTATTTCTTATAAATGAACATAAACTGCCCCGGGGGCGTGCATCACGCGTACACCCTGCATCGCCGTAGGTGCCTATACACCCCAGCTGTTTTTTGTTGTTTTTATTTTTTATTTCTCTCTGCCGATACAAATTATATTTTTGTTTTTTTTTTATTGTTTTTTATTTTATATATAAATAGAAATGCAACTGCGCAGCACACTGTGGCCGTACTGGAGGATCTACAGACATATATATACACAGTGTATATATATATGTATATATATATATATATA
>NW_024016674.1:0-1556 GCF_000499745.2 Eimeria mitis | reverse complement strand
TATATATATATATATATATATATATATATATATTTACTGCTGCAGTCTCTGCCGCCTGTAGAGAGTATCTTAGCTGTACTTTGTGGTTGTCAGTGAGGATACATGAGCAACGGAGTGTATAGACAGAGGCAGAGAAAATAAAAATAATTTTGTAGCAAAGAATTATATTAAATAAATTTATTTTATTAAATTTATCGTCGATAATATTCAGAAGAAAGGCGTTGAAATACAGCAGTGAAGGGGGTTGGCTGCACACACAGTGTAGCGGCCCTAGACTGCGGTTCAAGTCTGTACTAGTGAGAGGATAAACTGCTACAAAATTTCTAAATTTTAATTTATATTTATAAATTATATTAAAATAAAATTTGAATTGAAAAGCTTTTTGTTTATTTCAGTTCATGTTTACACCTCGTGACGATCAAGCCCTCGTCTGTCGTCCGCCCCGCGGCGGTGGGTAGAGAAGGCAATCACTATGGAAATGTTGAAAAAGATATTCTTTTGTGTGTATTTATTGTGAAAATATTAAAATATATTCAAATATTTTGCTATAAAACCCCTAACAAATTCACAAAAAAACGCAGGGAATACGGGGGAATGCTCGAGCTGCAGATACACCGGAGTTCACCCGCCAGGCACAAATATATGAATGAGTGGAAAGCGATAAAAATTTGGGTGTTTTTCAGATAAAAAAAGCGAAATTAAATTCTTTATAATATTTACTTTTATTTTTCAAAATTTCATTCATGAAAGCGTTTTAGTTTTCGTTTTATCACCGAGATCGTCGCCCGCGCAGCTGATCCTTCCGCCGCGGTTTCAGGTTTCTATCGTCAGGAAAGCTGCAATATTTTTGCATATTTCAACATAATTTATAAATATATTTGAATTTATTTGAATATTTAAGGAAAATGGCTACTGCTAGCGACGCTGTTCAGTGCTTGATGCTCACCGTCGCTATCTTAGCCGCAGTTTCGTGCATCGCCAGGCCAGATTACAACTTTCCTCTTTATCTCTATTTCTGGTGGTGCTTCTTCTATGTTCCTGACGACAGAAAGGTACCTATAAACCCTAAACCCTAAACCCTAGGCTTCCCCTTTAACCAGCTTAGAATTACCCCGCTAAACCCCAAACCCTAAACCCTAAACCCTTGACCCTAGACTTCGCCTTTAACCCGCTTGGAGTAACCCCGCTAAACCCCAAACCCTAAACCCTAGACCCTAGACTTCTCCTCTACCCCGCTTAGAATGACCCCGCTAAACCCTAAACCCTAAACCCTAAACCCTAGAATACAGCTCCTTTTAAGAATTACTGCTGCACGTTTCTGCCCCTACCAAACCCTAAACCCTAATCCCTAAACCCTAGAATCCATCAATACAATTTATTTTATTTTCCTTGTTTAGGGTTTAGGGTTTAGGGTTTAGGGTTTAGGGTTTTATTGTGTTTTAAAATATTTTTATTGTTTCAGCGGCAACAAAAAGTTATGGTTTTATTTATGATTCTCTCCTGCATACAAGACGTTATCTTTTTGTTCTACTGGCGTGAGTTACCTGCCTATACAC
>NW_024016673.1:0-1557 GCF_000499745.2 Eimeria mitis | reverse complement strand
TGGACTGCATGGTGGAACACTGTGGTGGTTTTGAAAATATTAGGTGGCTGAGACGTGCGTTAATGCTCCGCGTTGCCGACGACTTATCTCTGCGTCATATGTGCCAGCTCCAAGTGCTGGGTGCTAGCTCTTTGCCCACAATTTCATGCCAGCGGTCCGCTGAACAGGCGGGTGTTTGACCGCATGACAGAGAGCCCACACTGAGGATATTGGGTTGGCTTTGTTGTCTGTGTTATTCGAGCGTTTCTTGCATTTCAGGAAACGCATGCGTGCATGCAGCTACAATGTTCAAAGGTGTTGGGGGAACCGCTTGATTTCCTGAACGACATGAACAATCTTGGCACCTTCTGAGCAACAGACGGTGGGTGGACAGGCTCGCAAAGCCATATGCGTGGACGGTACGCCTCTGCTGTGTGTGTCTAGACATGCCGAGTTGTGCTTCAGTGTGGGGAATGCGTCAGGCTACTTTTAGCAGGACGGTCAGTTAGGGGCAGTTGTTGAATGCCTCTCGTGGACAATGGTCAGCAACGCGGAGGCGAGCAAGAGCTGTATGTTTGGGCACATGGAGGACTGTTCATGGACAGGATGCATGCTCGATCTCAGGAGGTGCGTCAGTTCTGCATAATTGGAGGAGGACTATGGTTATGTGGTGCTGCGTAGCAAGGCAGTGGGTGTCCAAGCTGTGGGCCCACCAAACTTCTTTTTCACGGATTCTGCCGCTGTCGGTTTGTCATGCGCGATTTAGCCTTAGACGTACCGCTATGCCGTGCCGTTTTTTTAGAAAACTTACTTATTTGTGTGCAAGCAAGGCAGCACCATTTTCCTGCTTGCAGGTAGGCAACGTACCCATAGCCTCTGCAAATTCAAATGCGGTGTAATCAAGGCGCAGCTCGGGACAAGGCGGATTATACAACTGCTGCACGGCTAAAATAAGCAATCCTAGCAGCACGTACGCCGACGCCGAATGCGCACACCAATCCATAGGCTTTGACTCCGCTGAGGGGAAAGCTCGACGGTCAAAACCTCTCCGTACCCTGACGGCATCCAGCAATAGGCCTGCGTGGTCGGGAAGGTGGTTAGAGCATACCTTGCTATAGGATAACTGTTTTTGTCTTGGTAGTTGCTCACAAGCTATGGGCTAGGTGGCTGAAGCTTGCTCATCCTGGCGCTCAGGCTCCATGGATCAAATTGGAGTGTGTCTACCGTCTTCACAAATCACTGATGGGAATCAGAGATACTCCATATAACAATCCCTTAAGCATCATGGCTGTGTGTGATATCCTTGCAGACAAGTTGAGTCGGACCGCGTCCTTGGCACTTCACGCGCATCATGTCCCTCCAAACGTCACAGCTCATTGTATGATGCGCGCGCTTACCATAGCAGGTCTACTAGTTAAGGATTTGGCGCAATGCAGAACGTGCGCAGGCGTGAAGCTGCATGAAGCACGATAGTGCAAAGCGATTTGACTGTGGCTCACGGCATGATAGTACAGCTCAACACTACGTTCATTTGTGGCCACTGTGGTCATGTGTGCACAAAGGCCTCCTTTGTAAAGG
>NW_024016672.1:0-1557 GCF_000499745.2 Eimeria mitis | reverse complement strand
ATATATATATATATATATATATATATATATATATATATATATATATATATATATATATATATTGTTTGCAAGAAAAAGTTTTCTATTAGCACTGCCTCTGCAGACGAAGAGATACGGCGCTGCATTGATAAAAGAATAAAAATTTAATTATTTTTATTGTCAATACACCTGAATGTATTATATTTATATAAAAGAGGGGTTTTGTATTGTGGTGAGATTGGCTTTCCTCTCTCACCGCCAACTAAACCCTAGAATAAATAAATAATAAATATATTAAATAAAAGAATTAAAAAGAGTTATTTATTAATTAATTTATTACACCACCAACAACAAAAAGAGAAAAAGAGAAAAAACAATATATGCAACGAGCTGTATGCTGAGAGGGTCATTGCTGAGGGGCATCTAAGGAAGTAAAAACATTAAACATATTAAACATATTTTATGCTTATTAAAATTATTTTAATAATTATAATTAAAATTTTATTTTATTTTCTTGTTTTCTGCTGTTATTGTTGTTGAAATGCATCCATTGTCTCGTCACCAGCACCCTGAGGAGGCTGTGGTTGCTGGGGGCCTTCAGCATCATATTGTGGTTGTATTTGTTGTTGTATTTGTTGTTGTTGTTCTTGTTGTTGTTCTATTTGTTGCTGTTGTTGTTCTAGTTGTTGTTCTAGTTGTTGTTCTGGTTGCTGTTCTATTTGCTGTTGCTGTTCATCTATTTGTTGTTGTTCCAGTTGTTGTTCATTTTCTTGTTGTTGTATTTTTTGTTGTTTTTCTCGGCCTTGTTGTTGTAATAGTCGTTGTTGTTGTAGTATTAGTTGTTGTAGTTGTTCTTCTGGTGCTTGATGTTCTGGTTCTTGTTGGTCTTGTTGTAATTTCCTTAGTTGTTCTTGTAGGTGTTCATTATGTAGAACATTATATTGCATATTTTGGTGTTCTGCTGTCATCTGTCTATCTCTTATATCTGCTTTCTGTTCTGCTCGACTCTTTCTCCCTGGCTTTATCGCCGAGAATATAGCCTTCATGCGTTTCAGTGGTGCGATGATAGGGAAACGCCTTCTCTTAGCACTACCTGAGCAGAAAAAAACACAGAAACACAAACAAAATCTTAATTAGTTTTCTTTTTTTGTTTTATTATACATATATTTGGATTGCCTCTGCATGAAAACAAACGAGAAACAGATAGCAGCACCAACGCAACGCCCACTACTGCACTGAAGGGTGTGGAGAGCATCTCTATACGTATATATACATATTATATATGATAAATAAATAAAAATAAATAAATAAATAAATATATATGAGGGTATTTCGCGTACCTGTCGTTGCGGCAAGCATGATATCTATGAGTATCTGATAGGGGTTCATAAGCAAAGGATGCTCAACATTGGTTACAGGTCTGTTTAGTGTTGCTGTTTTTTTTGATGCAATCCATTTTGCATCTCTTTGTGCTCGTATACTGGGGGCTATCTCCTCCCACTGTCTTCTTTCTCTTACCCATGTAAGAAACTCAGATGTTAGTACATCTACCATCCCGGTTATAGGGTACTGCTGACC
>NW_024016671.1:0-1559 GCF_000499745.2 Eimeria mitis | reverse complement strand
TAGTTCATCATCTCAGCGAGCTCGACAATTTGACTCATCATTTCCCTGCCCGCAGCGCACTCGGGTTCGGACTGCGCCTCTCCGGGGGACAACTTTGCTATGAACCATCTGTACAGCTGTCCCCGTTCCGCCAATGGACTTCTGTTCACCAAGGACTAATACTTCCCGATGTAGCGCCAGATCAGCTTCCCTCTCAATTTTGCCATAGCCAGTTCCCTTGCAGACCTGGGGATAAGCCTGCATCGCAAAGCATCTCGGGAGACGTTTATGGGCCTGATCGCCTCGTAGGGAGCTGAACATTTGATTATATGTAGCCACAATCGTCATACATTCAAAGAAACCAATTGTGACTGTAGTTCTTCCGGTGAGTTTTGGAGTGGAAGGCATAGGCCGCGGGATCGCTCAAGTCCTCCACTACTCCCAAATCTCGTCGCCCGTCATATCTGGATGGTTGGAGGATGCTGACGCGCTCTTTCTCAAGTATTCTTGGTGAAGATGCACTTGCATCCCATGTTCGCATGGAATGTGAACATCGCACTTGTCTCTCGGGTGGAGGCTCCGGGTCGCTGGCCGCCTCCCCACCTCAGAGAAGATTAAAATTGATCTCTCCGATGTAAGAGCAAAGGGCAGGGGGTGGCAGATATACTAGAAAGATGTTTTGGGGTGCTTCCTTCCAAGTACCACTGCAAACTAGGCTGCCCTGCTGCGGGAATTCGGACTTATTTGATGGCGGTCGCCAGCTGCAATCAATCCGCAAAATTGAAGGTAAAACTTCCGTAAGAGTCGCATTTCTTCCGTTATCGCCAGGCGGCCTGGGCGCACCGGCTGAGGGACTGCGGTTGCGGGAGAGGAGGCAGGCTCACATGTGCTGCAGCATACCTCGTTGCAACTAATGGTACACGGCAGCGTCACATGCAGGAACAAACAAGATATTTTTGCTTCAGGCATCGTCTCCGTAGGCGCTTACTGAGCATGTGTATTTTGTTTACAGACAGCCTACAACGTGAATCTTCCCGTACTGAATTCGCAGAATGCCAGACCCACCACTCGCAGGCAGCACGCGATGAACATAGAAGCAAGTTTCCAACGTGACGAAAATATTTGCTTTCCGTGCAAGCGGCCTCAATAAACCAGTAAGTGGGTAAAGACAACCTTTTGCTGCCATAGGAAGTGACCGCTAGCCCATGTGCTTACCCATACTATTCCAGAGCGTCAGGTCTTCGAGCTACTAGATAAGTTCACTCTTTCTAACGGATATGCCGTTAGCATCACAGTAAATTGATCATCACTTATCTAAGGTGCTGTGGATAGGGTTAGCAGGTATGTTTGCTCTCCCTTGTTCAGCTAGAGCTGCAACGATGGTCCAGTTATAAGTACACCGGCAAGCTTCATACACTCTCCAGGTGCAGTATTGCCGGCAAGCAATAAATATTAGCCAGTGCGTTTTGCAACGGAGTCCTTTCGTTTCTCAGAGCAAGCATGCATCATGTGAAGCGCCATGACCACTGCGAGTTGCCCAACTGCTTTCTTGTGAATATTGTAATTCTAGTACAACAGTG
>NW_024016670.1:0-1560 GCF_000499745.2 Eimeria mitis | reverse complement strand
CAGCTACCGCGTTGCAGCAGCAAACCCAGCAGCAGACACAGCAGCAGCAGCAGCTCAGGGATCACCAGCAACAGCAGCAGCAGCAGCAGCAGCAGGAGAACGTGAAGGAGCAGCAGCAAACGCAGCAGCAGCAGCAAGAGCTGCTGCTGCTTCACAGCAGCTGCCTGTCCCTTCGTCGCAGTCTGCAGCAGAAACAGCAGCAGCAACGGGAGCAGCAGCAGCAACTGCAGCAGCAGCAGCAGCAGCAGCGACTGCAGCAACAACTGAGGGGTCAACGGCCCCCGCTGCAGCAGCATCAGCAGCAGCGGAAGCAGCAAGAGCGTCTGCAGCATCAGCAGCAGCAGCAACAGCAACAACAACAGCAACAACAACAACAACAACAGCAGCAGCAGCAGCAGCAGCAGCAGCAGCAGCTGGTGTTGCTCCTTTTGTGTTAGTTAAGGATTTGCTGCCGCAGCGCGGCTGCTGCTGCTGCGCCGTTCGTGTCTTTGGCTTTCTCAGCCACAGCCTGCACAAGCTCCCTTCAGGTAAACCCTAAACCCTCATAAACCCTAAACCCTAATAAACCCTAAACCCTAATTTTTTTCACGCAACGGGGAGAGGGCTTCTACGCTCAGCTAGAGGGTTTAGTCCTAGAGCGGTTGTATTGTACGGTTTAGTAGGGTTTATTAGGGTTTAGGGTTTACTAGGGTTTAGGGTTTATTAGGGTTTAGGGTTTAGGGTTTATTAGGGTTTGTTACGCTTTATGAGGGTTTAGGGTTTATTAGGGGTTAGGGTTTATTAGGGTTTAGGGTTTACTAGGGTTTAGGGTTTACTAGGGTTTAGGGTTTAGGGTTTAGGGTTTGTGTTTAGGGGTAATAAGAAAAACAACAGAAGCAATTGTAGGAGACGAGACGGGTTTAGGGTGTACAAGGGTTTAGGGTTTACTAGGGTTAAGGGTTTAGGGTTTACGAGGGTTTAGGGTTTACGAGGGTTTAGGGTTTACTAGGGTTTAGGGTTTGTGTTTAGGAGTAATAAGAAAAACAACAGAAGCAATTGTAGGAGACGAGACGGGGGTGGTTTTGCTGCTGCTGCAGTCAGACGCTCATCGGCGTCTCTGTCAAGTAAACCCTAAACCCTAAACCCTAAACCCTAAACCCTAATTGGTGGTTTGGTGAGGGTTGCAAGCTGTAGACCCTTTCCCCTCTCTCTCTCTCCCCACCAAACCCTAAACCCTCGTCTATTCCGCCTTGAAAAGGCAGCAATATAAGGGTTTAGGGTTTAGGGTTTAGGGTTTTAGGGTTTAGGGTTTAGGGTTTGTGCTGCAGCCTGGGGCGGATGTGCTGCTGCTGAACGTCACCGTTTGCTGCGTCGGTGGTTATATATGTTTACGGCTGCCTCGAGGGGGCCCTGCTGCTGCTGCTGCTGCTGCTGCTGCTGCTGCAGCAGCAACAGCAGCAGAAGCAGAAGAAGCAGCAGCAGCAGCAGCAGTTGTGCCGCTGGCTCCCTCTGTCTTGTCTCTATCCCCTCTCTGCAGCAGTTCCCAGCAGCAGCAGCAGCAGCAACAGCAGCAGCAGCAGC
>NW_024016669.1:0-1561 GCF_000499745.2 Eimeria mitis | reverse complement strand
AGGCTGTTTGCGTTAGCGGACAGTTCGGCTGGCGGTCGCCGGCATGCAGCAATTTTTACGAAGCAGGTGACGGGACGGTGAAGATGGTGCGTCACTTCTCGGCACCTCGAAACCAGAGTCCAGTGCAGCTGCCATGCAGCGGAGTGAATGCCATGAAGCGGAGGCCATTCGCAGTATTGGAGGAGGAAACGGTTCCCGCAGCATGGCGCATCGTGTACTAAAAGAGGGAGTGGTTAGTCTGTAGGGCTGACGTCGTGTAGAATGAAGTGGGGCGTTCCCGAATGCGTTGTTTGTTGGGTGGTGTCCCGACACCTAGCGACCCCGCCGCTGTTGCAGAATCGTGCGTGCTCTGTCCGCTTCCCGCCCCCACTACAGAACAGCAGCACAGACAGGCGTTTGTGCTGGCTAGACCCATCCGCCAGTAGGTTTTAGCGGGGTCACGATGGATGATATTTCTGATTCATTTGATGACGTGAGAGTCTGTGATGGTCGGCAATTGAAGCGGGTTGTCTATTGTATCATTGCATAGGAGACCAGCAGGGATTTACGCACTCTTGATTAGTGGCGCTTTGAATTAAAGGGAAAGTAAATGGTGTACTATAAAACAGACGAATAAGGGCAAAATATCCGGTGACCCTGTGCGGATATGACGTGCATGATTAAGTGCCAGAAAGCGCATCCAGCNAGCCTTCCAGTTTTAGCCAGGATCTTTTTGCGCGTGCCTGGACCAAGCAGACGCCATTCGCAAGCAGCAATAACTGCATGATCTACCAGACAATCCCTTCTGCGTTTTTCCTTTTTGGGGTGTGTGGAGGGTACGTGTAGTTGAGCGAGTGTAACTGAGTTCCAGAAGATGCGGGGAAGATGAGTTGGCGACGTTACACCTGTTCCAGCCTAACATGGATAGCTTGTAGCATTGATGATTGTACAGGCCGAGAGCGGGTACACCGAGTGAGCGGATCGTGTCCTCGGCAGCTGGGAATGGGGGTATTCAATCGCAGGAAGTGAGATTGCTGTGGGCTGTGGACGTGTGCGCTGCTGTGCCAAAGCTTGACAGGGCACTGCAATCAATGCAGAACGTGGAGGTAGCAGAGGCAGTTAGGGTCCTGTTCTGTGAAGTTGTGCGGTGTTGGACGTTGGTTGGAATTGCGTCTTTGCGCCTCAGCTGCATCCTTGAGTGGGGTTAGCACGGGCTTTGGCGTTCGGCGTGCGGCGTCTGTGTGGCATGCCCAGAGTCCCCGCACGCGCGTTAAGCTTTTTCTTTCACCATTCATGTGTTGCCGCAGCGCGTGCGTCAGCGCTGGAGAAGCGTCAGGGCAGTTGCAACTGGGAACTCAGATGCGCGTTAGTGGCATAAGGCTTCACAAATTTCAGCTGTATGCTTGTGTGCTTCGACGCGTTCTGCGTCAGACCTGAGCGCATATGGAAGACGATGTAGTGCTCGGCGTGCCGCATACCAGCGTATGTCGGTTGGCTGGAGCTGAAGGGGTTCGGCGCACTATAAAACTGTTTCAGCACGGCAATAAATTCTTTTAACATGCCGCGTGCTCGTATGAAAATG
>NW_024016668.1:0-1561 GCF_000499745.2 Eimeria mitis | reverse complement strand
GAATATTGATATATTAAATAAAATATATATATATATATATATATATATATATATATATATATATATATATTGTTTGTGTGTGTATAGGAAAATCAACACTAAGCAAAGTATTAGCGGGTTCTCCTTTATATAGAGTAACAAAAGGAGAAGTAATATATAAAGGTTTAAATTTATTAAATTTATCTACAGATATTCGTTCTCTTTGTGGTGTTTTTCTTTCTTTTCAATATCCTATTGAAATACCAATGATTACAAATATAGAAATTCTTAAAACTGCTGCCAATGAACACAGAAAAGCAAAAGGAGAAGATGAAATATCTATGCAGGAATTTGAACAATATGTTAAACCACTGGCGAAGGTAAACCCTAAACCCTAAACCCTAAACCCTAAACCCTCAAAACCCTAAATTTTAAAACCCTAAAATACTAAGCCATAGGAGAAGGAAAGCAAAAGGAGAACAAGAAATTGATATGATAGAATTTGAACAATATGTTAAACCACTCGCGAAGGTAAACCCTAAACCCTAAACACTAAACCCTAATTTTCTAAACCCTAAACCCTCAAAACCCTAAATTTTAAAACCCTAAAGTACTAAAACACTAAACTATAGGAGAAGAAAAGCAAAAGGAGAACAAGAAATTGATATGCAGGAGTTTGAACAATATGTTAAACCACTCGCAAAGGTAAACCCTAAACCCTAAACCCTAAACCCTCAAAACCCTAAAGTTTAAAACCCTAAAATACTAAACCCTAAGAGAAGAAAAGCAAAAGGAGAAGATGAAATCTCCATGCAAGAGTTTGAACAATATGTTAAACCACTCGCAAAGGTGAACCCTAAACCCTAAACCCTAATTTCAAACCCCTTGCGAAGGTAAACCCTAAACCCTAAACCCTAATATGAAATTAACTAATTAGAATTCGAAGAATTTGTTAAACTGCTGGCGAAGGTAAGCCCTAAACCCTAAACCCTAAACCCTAAACCCTAAAGGAGAAGAAATAGCCGCAGAAGATGAATTCTAACGAACACTTAAACCACTGACTAAGTTAGGGTTTAGGGTTTAGGGTTTAGGAATAAACCCTAAACCCTAAACCCTAAACCCTACCTTACTTTGTCCCTATTTGCTCTCGTTCGATTATCTTAATTTGTTTTAAGGGTTTAATAATATTTGGGTTTAGGGTTTAGGGTTTAGGGTTTAGGGTTTATATGTATGTATCTTTATGTATTTTATTAAATTATATATATGTTTTATTTTTGTGTGATTTTTGCTGTTTCTGCTGCTTTTTCTTCTCCTGCTCTTTCTGCTGCTGCTGCTGCTGCTCCTCTCCTGCTGCTGCTGCTGCTGCTGCTGCTGCTGCTGCTGCTGCTGCTGTTGCTGCTGCTGCTGCTGCAGCTGGTGGACTTGCCTGATTCTTTTTTGCATCGTCCATTAAATTACGGGTTTAGCGGCGGCGAGAAAAAGAAAAACGAGCTGCTGCAGCTGCTGATACTTAAACCCTCGCTGGCTCTGCTCGATGAAGTAGACTCAGGGCTAGATGTAGATGCATTCAATACTGTGGCAA
>NW_024016667.1:0-1563 GCF_000499745.2 Eimeria mitis | reverse complement strand
GCCGCAGCAGCAGCAGCAGCAGCAGGAGCTGAGACAGAGGAATATAAATAGGCAAAGCGGAGACACAAACTCAGACACTCAAGAAGCCCAAAAACCGGAGCAGCAGCAGCAGCAGCAGCAGCAGCAGCAGCAAGGCCAGCAGCAGCAGAAGCAGAATCAAAACCAGCAACAAGGAGATAACAGCAGGTAGCGTGTGCTTTTTTGCATATAAAGAACCCTAAACCCTAAACCCTAAACCCTAAACCCCAATGCATTCCCCACGTCGTTGCTGCATCTATCTGGAAACATCCCGCTTGGCGCTGCTGCTGCTGCTGCTGCTGCTGCTGCTTTTGCTGCTGCTGTTTTTGCTGCTGCTGTTTTTGCTGTTGCTGCATTTGCTGCTGCTGCATTTGCTGCTGCATGTGCTGCTGCATGTGCTTCATCTGCTGTATCTGTGTTGTGTGTTGCTGCTGTGCTGTGTTGTGTGTTTCTGCTGCTGCTGCTGCTGCTGCTGCTGCTGCTGCTGCTGCTGCAGCTCTTCGGCGGACGAGTCGGTGGCTAGCTCGTGCGTGATTTGTTTAACAGATTTCCTCTTAGAGGATTTCTTGCGGCCGCTGCCTTGTGGCCACAGCTTTCACGTGGGGTGTATAGACACCTGGCTAGCCAAGAGCCGCAGCTGCCCCCTTTGTCTTCGCTGCATCTCCGGCAGGCCCTAGCTAGCTAGCTAGCTAGCTAGATGGCTAGCTAGCTAGATGTCTAGCTAGCTAGCTAGCTGGCTAGCGAGCTAGCTAGCTGGCTAGCTAGCTATACTGTGTAACGACTGAGCTAGGTAGCTAGTTAGTTGGGGGGATATTCGCAGCTAGCTAGCTGCTGCTGCAGGTTAAGGGGCAGGCGGATACAGCCCCCACACACAGCTAGCTACAGCTGTACGACCCGCTTCCTCTTCAGCTAGCTGGCTAGCTGGGTAGCTAGCTAGTTGGGTTTCTGGCTAGCTAGCTAGCTGGCTAGCTGGGTAGCTAGCTAGTTGGGTATCTGGCTAGCTAGCTAGCTAGCTAGTGAAGTTGCAGTGAGAGGAGCGGCTTAGGAACGCTGCCTGCCTCAGCAGGCATCGTCTGCAGGCTGCAGCAGCAGCAGCAGCAGCAGCTGCTGCTGCTGCTGCTGCTGCACTTACATGCACTCACTGGTGAAGCAGCTGTTGCTGCTGCTGCTGCTAGGTAGCACATGTGTTGCTGCGGCGGTGCATGCGGTGTGTCACACAACAATTTAGGGAATGTTTTGCTGCAGCAGCAGCAGCAACAGCAAACTGTACGTTTTCTGTTGCAGCTGCTGCAGCAGCTGCAGCAGCTGCTGCAGCAGCTGCAGCAGCTGCTGCTGCTGCTGTTTGTTTGTCAGCTAACTCTGTCTCAACTGCTGCAGCAGGGGCTAGCGCAGCAATTGAAGTATTTGGCTTCACCAGCAGCAACTACCGAGTTGCTGCTGCTGCAGTGCTGCTGCTGCTGCTGCTGCGGCTGCAGGGCTACTGCTACTGTGTTGCTGCGGCAGTGCTGCTGCTGCTGCAGTGCAACTGCTGCAGCAGTGCTGCTG
>NW_024016665.1:0-1565 GCF_000499745.2 Eimeria mitis | reverse complement strand
GTCTTTCTTGTATAAGCGTTTTTTATCAGTATGCATTTCCGCCGCGCACGTTCGCGGACGTCGGCGACACCTCTTAGACCTGCGACATTCACAAAGGAGTATGCTCTCTCGGCAGCAGGACATTAGGCTGGGTGTGAGCGGACGCCGTTCTTTTCTGCACCGTGTAAGCGCAGAAGTCGCCTGAGATTGGCAGCATGAAGTGTTCCACATTTCGAATTGCAGAGGTGTAATTAGCAGGTCTTGCTAGAGTCTTTGTATGAGGCCCTTTGTAGGAATTTGGCGGCGCTGCGGTGACCCTGAGATGTTTATCAAGACTGAGCAGAGCCAACGTACTGCGGATCGATTATATGCTTGCCTGTTTGCTTTTGTTTCATCTTCGAGTTCATATCGACAGTTCTGTCAGTCAGGTACAAAACAGCATAGATGATTCCTGTGAGGTAGCATCCTGTCTAGGCTATTGCTGTTTGTGCATCTTTGCAGGCTTCCCCAGGCTGCAGGATACAGAGGCTTTCGATATGGGAATCACGTTGAAATGCGTCAGATTCAGTCAGACACAGCATGCATATAATTTGTATTTGTTGCTTTGTTCTCCTAGGAGCTGGAAGTTGCCTTTGTACTACGGTGACAAACTAAACTCGGCTAGTCAGTAACATTACGCACAATATGCAGAAGTTTTAAGTGCATTTGACATTGATTTTCCAGGAGGTTGGGGCGCCAGTTCTGTGCGATTTGGATTTTTTCCGAACATATTTCCCTGATTGCAAATACTCGCTGGTTGTGTCGTGCGCCAACATTGAATTTTTGTCATATTCCTGGATATGGTATTTTAGGGAAAGCAATATATATCCTGGCCTGGTTGTGCTGCTGCTCTAGGTAGGCTGGCGGGTTGAGGTGCAGAGCAGTTACCGCTTCACAAGACGTGGGCGAGGCAAGGAAAAAGCGACAGACAGTGGCACCTCAATAGTTAAAANAGTTACCGCTTCACAAGACGTGGGCGAGGCAAGGAAAAAGCGACAGACAGTGGCACCTCAATAGTTAAAATATTTATATTTGTGGTACTACGAACAAAAATCAAATATTTGGCCCGGGGAGGATGTGATGATCATAGATCGATCATTCCTGTGCCGTGAACGTGGCTTTGCTCATGTTACTGGCGGGTGCAGAAATTCGTTACAGCGCTCATGCTGGTTCAGTTGTTAGCTCCAAATGGTAGTCTGACGCTGGCAATTGCCATGCTGCTTTTTTGCGCTTTCTGTTCGTGTATGTTACGCTGACGCACGGTTTATCTTGAGGGATGCCCGGCTGGCCCTTTGAAGTCGCTGTTGCACTTGCCGCAGTTCTCCACTATGCGCCTAGGTTGCTTTGGACGTTTATCTTTAACAACAATCTAGATGCTCACCTTGCGCTTGTTAGGGGCAGTGCATATTCCCCTGATTGCGACCATACTTCTGCGAGAATTCCCCAGAGTCATCAGGAGCGGAGGTGAATGCACCCCCACACTCATCCACACCTCAGTCATCTTTTTTGAATATCCAAAATATCCTGCGTAAACTGACGAGGTGTGG
>NW_024016664.1:0-1565 GCF_000499745.2 Eimeria mitis | reverse complement strand
TTTCCTCAGGTATGAATGTCTTCAGTAAACAGGCTACCTCGTGAGATCCCGGATTGGCAATCCAGTCTACTTATCGTGGGACACACGTAGTCACGTAGTCTTAGCCGTCTCCTACCGCATTTCTGGCTGCGCCTATCCTGCTTCGCCAGCTCAGTGAGGTCACTTGTGATCGCGGCTGCCGTCGCACAAACGCCTTCCAGCGCTGCAAATCAACGCTCCATAACCGAATCCATACCCACGCCAAGCAAATGAATTTCTTTCTAATCCCGTACTTGCTGGGCAAAGCACCGCGGCATCGCAGCGTCAGGAGAGGTATCTCCAACGCGGGGCAAATACATGAACGAAAGCAAACGTCCTAATCCCACAACAACTACACATGCGTATCCCTCATCCTCTTGCCAAATAGTGCGTACACGCCTATCGGCAGTTTGAGCTGAGCTCGGCCAGCGCAACTCAACCAACCACAAGCGTCATGCTAACTGCGAAAAGCTGCAGGCTGATGGAAGGGAAGCTCATGCCGACTCGCACCTTGTTGACAACCTAACGGCTGTCAAAAATGTTCAGGACGTGCAGGAAGCATCATGCGCATGGTGACCGACCGCTCGCCTCCCTTCGCCCTTGCATTTTTCAGTGGGTTGCTATAAGCGCTGTCCCCTACCGCCTTTCTCGCTGCGGCTATGCTGCGTCCCGACTTTAATGAGGTCGCCTGTGATGGCGCGCGCCGTCGCACGAACGCCTTCCAGCGCTGCAACACCACGCCCCTGTAGACACCCAGCAAGAGCACGGCTAAACCAACATGAGCTCACACACCTGTTCACACTGCATCTCCGAAACGTTCCATGCATGCGCATGCACATCCATGCCTGCCATCGAAAAACCTACAACGTTAACGAGACCCCACCCGCGCGGAGCAAGTGAATTTCCTTCTAATCTCGTACTTGCTGGGCAAAGCACAGCGGGGTCGCAACGCCAAGAGAAGTATCTTCACAGCGCGGCAAATACATGAACGAACCCAAACTCCTTAGTCCCACAACAACCACACGTGCGTATCCCTCATCATTTTGCCAAATAGTGCGCACGCTCCTGTCAGCAGGTGACGCTGAGCTCGACACCGCAACTGAACCAACCACAAGCGTCATGCTAACTGTGAAACGCTGCACCTAGATGTAGGAAGGGTTCATGCCGACTCGCTCTTTGTTGACAACGCATCGGCTGTCAACAATGTTCAGGACGTGCAGGAAACACCATGCGCATGCTGACCAACGGCTTGCCTCCCGTTGCCCTTGCATTTTCCACTGGGGTGATATGCCCGCTTCGCGGTGAGCTGCCGAGTGCGCTCGAAGATATATGATGTCCATGAATTGTGCATATCCCGACAAGACAAAGAGCTTAGCAAATGTACGCAAAGCATAAGCACATGCCCCCCACGACCTCTCGTGCAAGCGAATGCCGCAACGCCAAAGAATTGTGCTCCACTAGACGCAAAACAAGAGCGTTACGTTACTCAACAGCTGCGCAATGAACGGGCATCGCATCCTTTTGCGCAACTAAGTACTGGCACGATT
>NW_024016663.1:0-1566 GCF_000499745.2 Eimeria mitis | reverse complement strand
CCAAACACTGCGGAGAACACCGTAGGCTGGTAATCGAGGTTGAGGGAACATCGAGTCGAGTCGTGGTGCTGCTCGCGATGACGTAGATAGAACCTCACGGCATCAGATCCACGAAAGAGAGCACGCAGAGAAAATAGTTCAGAATAAGAAACACAAATTGTAATATATAATTTCATCAACAGCTTTCTTTTAAACCATGCGACAATCGTTAAGGATGAGTACGACGGATCTGCTGGTCTGAGTGGACCCCCTTGCAGGCGCCGCTCCGAAAGGGCATAGGCATCTATGTATTTGCCGCGATGCGTATTGCACGAAATATCTATTAAAATATATTTGAACTTTATAATTGCCTGTGTAAAGGTGGTGCGTGCACCGTTACTTGCGTGCAGACTGGAAGTGCATGCAGCAAATACGGCGTAGTTGTGTATGTATATGGATCTAACTTGAAACACGAATTACGCAGAGGCACATTCCAGTACGTCTCCGGCTTCCTCCTCTCCTCCGGCGCCAGGCCGCCAGGGGGCATCAATGTAGGGTACGCTGTCTTTTGTAAGCTCTTAAGTATTTTGATTCAATTTCATCTCCGGACGGGCCTCCAGTATGATCGAGGGCTCCTGTTCTGCAAGTTGTTGTAGTATTAATGTTAACAAAGTCAGAGCAAAGATACTGCATGCACCGCATCTCCCTCCCCTCTGATAAGCCGAGAGAGTGAAACTCAACGTGCTGCACTTCTTCGGTATGAAGTACATGTATTGCTACTCACGAACACGCTGACTACTGTGCGGTATTTGGCAGCTTTCCATAGCTTCAGTGTATGCAACAGAGTGATGGCTGACTATGTATACCTGTGGAGTTGGTGCGACGAAATATTTTAACATACTTTTAGTGCTTCCACCAAAAGGGGCAGGCGCACGCGTGCAAGCGCAGTTGACTTGCAGCCAGAGATGCACGACCCAGTGCTGCAACTCATCCCCTTTCTGCAGCAGCCTCAGATCCTTGTGCCGCTGTGCCGAGCATACATAGAAATCGAAGAGAGAACAGAGCTGCTTTGGCGGAACATATTTTCTAACTCAAAAAAGATATTGTTCTTCTCGACAGTACTCTGCTAGGGGCAAGGACCCTTGTTGCATCTGGTAGAGCTGCACGGCTCACTGGCCGATGAGTGAACAGCCCAACCCTCCCCCATAGCCACCACGGAGCTGCCTGGTGCATACACGCGGTTTATAGATAAAAACTCCATTCGTAAAGGAATGATTTTTAAATACTGTCTCAAAACCTGCGTCAGAACTTTGTCCTGCTTCTCCTCTCGCATGTTAGAGGCTGATCAGGATATAGGGGAAGCGAGAAACAGGTGGTCGCGGTTGGTACTCTCGCTAGGCCTCTGGTAGGGTGGAGAACCCTTGTTTCAAGGAACAAACAGACGAGCTGCTAAGAAAGCATTGGCAAAGCAAAGGAACGGGAGGTAGAGCATCTGCATCGGTTTGAAGCTCACCAACAAAATCCGAGTGAAACAAAACTTTCTGATGCCGCTCATCGATGAACTATGCCGGGTCAGCAGTATACAAA
>NW_024016662.1:0-1566 GCF_000499745.2 Eimeria mitis | reverse complement strand
CTACTTCACACAGCAAGTGCTATAGGAGGTCTCCGACACCTCAAAGAAGAGCTATTGCCATTTGGAGCAGCAATACGTCCACTTCCTCAACTTTTGGGCCAGAGGGACTAAGGCATTCCCTAGCGCTAGCTATCAGATAAGACCGGTTGGATAATTCCAGTTTCTCAGAGCTTTGGCTGTGTTCTTCGATGAGTTCGCACAGCTTTTCGTGGGCTTCTGCTGTCCAGTTATATCTGAGAAACTCCCAAAAGTCGGGGCGCTGGATTGCCCCGGCTCTGCGCACCCTGCCGAGCCGATGAATTCCAGATAGGGATTCAAAGACTTTTTTCAGGAAATCCTTGCCCTGCCCTTTGGTCTCCAGGGACTTCATCATACCCCGGACAAATCGGTAGCTTTCTAATTCTGCCGTAAGCATTGCATTTTCTCGGCCCTTCAACGTAGTATGCTGCCGCAAGAGAGATACAGCATGCGAGTCAAGGGGTCTGAACAACTCTTCCACTGTTTCATCTTTTGCGTCGTTTAGAGGGCATAAGAGCGCAGCAGCCACCTTCAAGTCCTCCGCAAGCTTTTCCCTTGAAAAATGGATATGGCTGATGAGCCGCTGCGCTTTCAACGCTGGAACGGAGGCGCCGACCGATTCCACCTGCTGCGCTGCTGCCTCAACATCCTCTTCAGGGATCCCCTGTACCTTCCTCAGCAACTGCGCGAGCCCTACACTCTCCTTGGGCTTTTGCTTCTCCAACTTCGCTTGCTCGTTACATCCAGCTGCTTCCACCAGCCTGAGATGCTCTAAAGCTTTGATCCTGGCTGTAAAGCCCTCCAGCACGGCCACCAGAAGAGCACTTCTCGCGCTTTGAGCTTCCTCCTTCTCCGGATTGGTATCCTCCTCGGAGGGCGCCGCTGCCTGCACTCTTTTGACCATATCCTCCAGAAGCAGGGCGGGGCTGTTTTTCTCGGAAGCTTCCAACACATTCTTGAGGTATTTTTCGACGATCTCTTTTTGTGTAGAGGCAGAGGCGCTGCGCACAGCATCCAATGCACGGGTCAAACACGCCGCCACATCGTCGCTCCCAGGAATAGTGCCTGAAGCTGCAGCATAAGGCAAAACCACAGCAGAATCACTAGAATCATTTCCCATTGCTCAATCGACTGGATGCAGTGTTGCAATAACGGGAAATGCACTTGCAGAGGAGCTCGCTGTGTCTCCTCCCTACTGCTGCAGGTCCCACTTACCTATTCCCGGCGGCGGCCTACCAAGGTCTTCTGGCCTTCGCATATATTCCACAAGCGCCTTCTGAAGGCTCTCCTCAATCTCCTTCGTGCTTTGTACTCTTCGCTCCCAGGTGTGTAAAGTATCTGACGCGGGAGCGGCTTCGTCATCTGGTACTCGTCCGGATGCAGCCCTGCCGACAGCCATCCTCCCATCCCTGCCCCAAGCCGTGCTACCCACACTAAGAGACGCACAAACTGCAAGCGCCAAGATGAGACATACTTTCAATGCAACGCTATAACGTCCTGACGATTGGGGTATCCCCCCAGGACGTGCCGCTGGCACGCTCAACTGCT
>NW_024016661.1:0-1566 GCF_000499745.2 Eimeria mitis | reverse complement strand
CGCAGGTGCCTGGGCCGTGAATTGCGGAAGCATCTGGCGGGAGCGCTGACGGAAGCTCGGCGAACGTCATCTTTTGCTTTGCTCTTGATAGGTTCCACCGTGGCGCATTCCCGACAGCGGTGCACAATCTTGGCCACAACATCTAGCGCGTGGTGGGAAACACACCCTGCGTTCATTCGAGGCCAAATTCACCGGCATGCTGCTGAGGTGGTGGGGATGTTCAAGCGCACTCGGTGGATATGTATAGACAGTAAGCATCCAGATTCCGCGTGCGGAAATCAATGAACTCTGCTGCAGTGGACGGAACGCGAGAATGGTGATCGGCTCGGTGCGCGTTGGCCGCACTCCCGATTGGATGCATAGCTGAGTCCAGTTCTGTCAGCGCAGGGGCCTGGGCCGTGAATTGCGGAAGCATCTGGCGGGAGCGCTGACGGAAGCTCAGCGAACGTCATTTTCGCTTTTGCTCTTGATAGGTTCCGCCGTGGCGCATTCCTGACAGCGGTGCACAATCTTGGCCACAACGTCTAGCGCGTTGTGGAAAACGAACCCTGCGTTCATTCGAGGCCAAATTCACCGGCATGCTGCTGAGGTGGTGAGGATGTTCAAGCGCACTCAGTGGATATGTATACGGAATGAGCATCCAGATTCCGCGAGCAGAAATCAATGAACTCTGCTGCAGTGGACGGAACGCGAGAACGGTGATCGGCTCGGTGCGCGGCCGCTGCCAAACCTTCGCACTATACCGATCAGAATATTGGTTGATAATTTTGTCCTGTCCTTATCCAGTGGGATCTGCAGGTTCTTCATGCCACACAGATATATGAGACCAAATGATGGTTGTGTGGCAGATGGACGTACAATGCTAGCAGTGTATGCTTTGGCTTGTTTCACGTCCTATATTTATTTTGCGAATCCGAAGTCNGACGTACAATGCTAGCAGTGTATGCTTTGGCTTGTTTCACGTCCTATATTTATTTTGCGAATCCGAAGTCGCTCGTGCAGCTATTCGGCAAGCGGCGAGCTCGGGATCCGCAGAGCATCCATCAAGCTGGCCTGAACTTGTTGGACAATAATGGAGTGTTACATTGTGATGACCCTCGCACTTTTACGGCTTGCAATATTGAACCAGTCGGGTTTGCGTGCGTCGGACTACTGGTATCTGGAGATGACATAACAAGCCACTGGCTGCCTTTGCCACGTAGTGGGAAGGGTGTTTCTGGGAGTCCTGAAGCAAGCAATAGCGAACGAATGAGGATGCCCTCTTGGCGGGTCTGCTACCGCGGCTTCGGCCAAGCGCTGAACAGTTTGTGCCTGCTTGATACAAGAGCTCAGTATACAGACGAGCTAGTTGTGACGTTGAGCCTAGCAATCGTGGCTCTCGTATTCAAACTAGTAGCGCGTCTGTCTGATTACAGTCAAGGTTCGTAGTGACGGCGCCCATGGGTAGACAAGCTGGGCATGGATATTGGAGCAGGTATATATATTCATTTGGTTGGCGCTGTTGTTCCTTCCTTGGCGTGGCGGGGAGGTCACCCTTGGCTGCAGGAAATGAAACCCAGCGCTTTA
>NW_024016660.1:0-1567 GCF_000499745.2 Eimeria mitis | reverse complement strand
GCAGCAGCAGCAGCAGCAGCAGCAGCAGCAGCAGCAGCGGCAGCAGCAGCAGCAGCAGCAGTAAAGGGGAGAGAAGAGATAACTAACCCTCTTCATTGCTGTGGCCTCTTGCAGCTCCAGCAGTGTCTGCAGCTGCTGCTTCCGCTGCTGCAGCTTCTTCTGAGGCACAGAGAGACAGAGACAACACACACACACGATAGCTGCAGCACAGAAAAAAGGAGACAGAAACAGCAAATAGAGATAGGGACAGAGAGAGGAGACAGAGAGAGGAGACAGACAGAGGAGGAGACAGAGAGAGGAGACAGATAAAGGAGACAGAGAAAGGAGACAGAGACAGAGACAGGGACAAAGAAAGGAGACAGAAAGGAGACAGAGACAACAGAGAGAGACAGAGAGAGGAGACAGAGACAGAGACAGAGACAGGAGACAGAAAGGAGACAGAAAGGAGACAGAAAGGAGACAGTGTAGGTTTACTTCTAGGTTTTTGTTTTTTGTCTCTTCTTCTTTTTTCGCTGTTTTATGTTGGCTCAGTCTCCTTTCTGTTTTCTCTATTGTCTCCTGCATCTGCTGCTGCTGCTGCTGCAGCTGCTGCACCTGCTGCTGCAGCTCCTCCACAAGTTGCTGTTGCTGCTGCTGCTGCTGCTGCTGCTGCTGCCTTGTCTCCTCTGCCTCTGCTTGGAGGGACTGTACGAGCTGCTGCTGCTGCTGCAGCTGCTGCAGCAACGCCTCCTTTGCTGCTTCTCTTTCTGCTGTCTCCTTGCGGTGTCTCTCCACTGTCTGCTGTGCATACACCCCAGCCTGTGCTTCTCTCGCCTGAAGAGACAGCAGCAGGGCCTCAAGCTGCTGCACGCGTTCGCTGCTTGCTGCTGCTGCTGCTGCTGCTGCTGCTGCNTGCTGCTGCTGCTGCTGCTGCTGCTGCTGCGCTGTTTGCTGCTGCTGTGTCTTCTCGCGCCTGCTGCAGCTCAGCCTGCAGAGAGTTGACAGCTGTCTCCTGTCTCTGTCTCTCCTCTTTCTCCTGCTGCTGCTGCTGCTGCTGCTGCAGCTGCTGCTGCAGCTGCTGCTTCGCCTGCTGCAGCTGCTGGAGTGTCTCCGCAGATTGTCTCTTCTCTGCAGCAAGCTGCTGCTGCAGCTCCTCTAACTGAAGGTCGTGCTGCTGCTGTTGAAGCGCTGCTTGCTGCTGCAGCCTCATCATCTCTTCTTTCTGCTGCTGCTGCTGCTGCTGCTGCTGCGACTGCCGCTGCTGCTCCTGCTGCTGACTCTCTTCCTGCTGCTGCTGCTGCTCCTCCACCTGCTGCCGCAGCTGCTGGGTCTGGTGTTCGAGTTGCTGCAGCAGCAGCTGTTTCTGTTGCATCTGCTGCAGCAGTTCCTCTTTTTGCTGTTCCAGCTGCTGCTGCTGCTGCTGCTGCTGCTGCAGTTGGGCTGTCTGTGTGTCGAGTTGCTGCTGCAGCAAGCCTTGAGCAGCAGCAGCAGCATCAGCTGCTGCAGACAAATCCTCTATTGTCTTTTCTTTATTTTTTATTTCTGTCTCTAATCTTTTTATCTCTTCAGACTGAGCTGCTGCTGCTGC
>NW_024016659.1:0-1569 GCF_000499745.2 Eimeria mitis | reverse complement strand
TTGTACATCTTGAAGTATCTGTGTTTATGTATCATCGATGGTTCCTGCGGGCTAGTCCCGACTTTCAAAGGTGCTTGTCAACGGTAGAGTAACTTTTCATCAGCTGTCAGTGAGACAAGCATGGTGTTTCAGTCTCCCTGTCGTGTGTAGCGATGGTGTATTCTTCCGAGACTTGCACCCACCGCGATGGTGTGCTGTGTTCAGTAGTTTTGTAGTTTTGAGTACTTCGCCGTCCACTTTGGGCACTTGATGCGTGCTTTTTGCAATTGCGGGGGAGGACTGCGTTATGTTGCTTTGGAAGCTAGCACAAGCACATTAAAAAACGACACAACATATACGAGAGCCAATCCAATTTCGTGATCGCTTGATGCGGGCTAAGGCGATTTTGAGTTGATGCCGGCTAAAGCGATTTTGAGTCAGTTCATGCTGCGAGTTGACTCGTCCTACATCGCGACGAATGCGCCTTTAGAGCTGTAGGTGCGTAATGAGCAGTAAAGCTCTGTGAGGGACTGTGGGAGTACTGCCGATGAATTAGTTCCTCCTAGGTACGTTGAGTCGAACGTAGACGGCGGTTAACCTGCCATCGCCTTGGTTTGTCCTGCCGCGCCGCAGCGTTGTTCCAGCTCGGGAGCAAAAAGCAGAAATCATTTCTGTACATGGCATGAGTTTAGACGGGATATGTGTCTCTTGCATGATGACATTACCTCGTTGCTCTTGCAGCGAGTTGCAGCGAGCTGTCACTTTGGTGGGCCGTCATCGCTTTTGGAAACAAATATTTATTCATCTTGCACTCCCAGAAAGTGCGTTTACACTGCATCTGAACAACACTACATCATCGCCTATGGAGTGGAGTTTAGTCTCAGGTCTAGGTATATGGTTAATTTGCAATCACCTGCGGTGCAGTGAAGGGGCCATTGTAGCACTGTGTATATTGCCGAAAGGTTTGGCGCATAGCCAAGTGTAGCTGCGGAGGTATATTTGATTGTTTCTATGAATTTGCCTCCACGTGTGATTTGCCATCTAGGTCTGCAGTATGCTTGCGTGCGCTGGGACAAATTGCATTAACTGTGAATGAAGAACGGACGCTGGTTCAGGCTCTGTGCCAAAAGTGACGGTTTCGTCTGGCTCCCAGGCTCGCGCCCACCGCACTGCTATGCTGCGTTGAATTTTCCAGTTCTCTCTCGTCACGTTCGGGGCCTTATCTGCGCTGTTTACAGAAACAGGGCGCGTTTGTCTTCAGGGACGCTTCCCCGCTTTTTAAGACGCTTCCCCTCTTTCTGAGGTAAGCTGCTAGTTGATCGAAGTGCCAGTCTGCCTGCTCCAGCCAGAGTAAGCGTCAATTGTAGATATTCGCAGGCTCTTTTTGGTTCCAGTTGTCATTACCACATGCTTGGCTACCGTTCCAGTTTATGGCTACGTAGGCACATCCTGCCGTTTTAAGTACATTGCAGTAGCTCTCCACGTTGCACATTCGGCGTCAAACACGACTGTTTTATGGTACTCCACGCGAAACGCATCTATGGTGCAGACCAGCCACCTTGGCGAATGGCACATAGACCGTAAGTGAAA
>NW_024016658.1:0-1569 GCF_000499745.2 Eimeria mitis | reverse complement strand
CGGGGTGCTCGCACCGCTCTCCCGCCTGGCTTGCTCCCTTTCTTGGTTTCTCTACTTCACTGTTGTAGTGCTGTTCACGCTACTACACTCGTATGAAACGACTAGTTGTCCATTACTTGTAGGATGCTTAGACTACCCCTTTTTGCTTTCCCCGTCTCTCTTTTTGTTATTTTGTCTCTTTCATTTATCTATCTACTGAAATAACTTAATATGTATAGATTGGTTACTTCAGTACAAACCATCCATACACCACAAACACTGCGGTCATCTACATGTGTAGTGCTGTTTCTCATCATTAACTTTAGAGCAGACATCATTCAAATTAAAGAAGCAATCAAATATAATTATTTTATTCATTTTAATTAAAAATAAATAACAAAACAAGCTATGTTCATGCTCAGTGTAACAACGACAATCCATACACTGTAACAGCAATAAAGACAATCTGTACACTGTAATAATAAAGACAATCTATATAATGTAGTAGTAAAGACAAACTGTGCACTGTCTGTGAGTTCAATGAGGTGCTGCCCCGAGGCCTAAACAATTCGTTTGCCCCCCAAGTGCAGCCGCTGCGAGACAAAGACAACAACAACAGACGTGTTGCTGCTACATGGTGCGCTCCTTACTGCAGCCCCGCCACTGCTGCTGCTGCTGCTGCTGCTGCTACTGTTGCTGCAAGACACACGACTCCCCGTAAATTTCAGCACAGACTTCAAGGCGGCGTCAGCACGGAGGAGGAGGCAACCGGCAGAGCTCGATCTTTATGGCGCTGACGTTTCGCTGTCTGACGAAAGACTGCAAACAAAAACATAATACAGATTTCCTTCTGTCTTTCTTCTCCCCTTTTTTCTCTTTCCCTTCATTCTCGTTTTCTTTTTCCAGGGCTCATCACCACAGAAGTACCCAAACAACAACGCAGAGAGCGACAAGCTGAGTGTGGGGCAAAGCACCAAGTAGGAGGCGCAGAAGCAGCAGAAACTGCTGCTGCTGCGCAGCAGAAAACAGGGATACACTAGCAGCAACGAGAACAGCAGCAGCAGCAGCAGTCGCAACAACAGGATCAACAAAGAGACAGCAGCTACAGAAGAGAAGACACCGGTAGGGAACGACAAATGAACTAAATAGCAGCAGCCGCATAGAGAGCATCACAAGAAATGCAGATAACTGCAGCAGCAGTGATAGAGCATCTGTAGATACAGTGCAACAATATAAAGCCAGTGCTCTTACGCTGAGCTCCTGCTGTATCCCAGCTGCCTCGAGGACTTCTTCATCTTCGCTGTTGTTTTTATTTCCTAAGGAAAATACCTCGTCGTATGCTTGTGCACTCATTGTCTCAACAGAAATAGATAAGAGAGCGGCGCTGCTGCTGCAAAAGGCAGCCAACTTGGAAGCAGCAGCAGCAAACACTGCCTCCGCCTTCCCGTTAGGAGCTTCTGCTGCAGCTGAACCCTCCACTGCTGCTGCACTTGCCCCGTCTGCTGCTCCTGCTGCTGCATCTCCTGCTGCAGCTGTTGTTGCTGCACTGTTGCAGCAGCTATATATAACCTGTCCACCGAAGGCATCTAT
>NW_024016657.1:0-1569 GCF_000499745.2 Eimeria mitis | reverse complement strand
CTTACTGTCTTCTGTGAAGTCCAGGAGGTCATGAACTGAAAACCCCTGCTCTGCCTCTCTTGCTGCGCGGTAGATATCCATATCTGGGTCTGCCGCATCCGACGCCTCTGCTGCCTCCATTGCCTCCCGCACCAGATCGGCCACCGTCGAGGAGCTGCCAGGCCTCGCTGCAATCTGCACTGCCTCCATAGGAGCTGATGCAAGGATGATTGTCGCAGGGGTGATCATAGTCTTAGGAAAGTCATGCGGGGTTGAACGGGGAGTGTAGGAACGGCCTCCTAACGGTGGCGCCGCTAACATGCCCGACCCTGCTGCTGCCCCGGTGCTGCTGCTGCTGATGCCCTTAGGGGTCCCCACGTGAGCCAGCGTAGCGGCATCCCCGTGTTGCGCTTGCTGCTGCTGCAGTAATGCATGCTGCGCATGAAGCTGATGCAGTTGCTGTTGCTGCAGTTGCAACTGCTGGTGGCCTAGCTGCGGTGGCTGCGGCAGGCATCCTTGCTGCTGTGGGTGATCATGCTGCTGCTGCCCGGCGTGAATCTGCTGCTGCTGTAAGAAGTGGCGCTGCGGACTGGACATCGCGTGCTGCTGCTGCAGGTGGAGCTGCTGCTGATGCTGCAAGGACTGCGTTAGCTGCATCGGCGTTTGCTGTGCTAGTTGCTGCTGCACGGGAGAACGTCGCATAAACTGTTGCTGCTGCAAGTGCTGCATGGACATGGATTGCGGGTGAAGGGGGAAAGGTTGTTGTGATATTCCATGAATGGAGCTTAAGCGTGCNGCATGGACATGGATTGCGGGTGAAGGGGGAAAGGTTGTTGTGATATTCCATGAATGGAGCTTAAGCGTGCCTGCTGCTGCTGCTGTAGTAGCTGCTGTTGCAGCTGTTGCTGCATTTGTGGTTGCTGCTGCTGATGTGCAGCCAGCTGTTGGGGATGATGCAGCATCGGCTGCTGCAGACCTGCGGGGTGGCCGTGAGGCGACATTGCTGGGTGTTGTTGCTGGGGCATTTGTTGGTGCATTACCTGCTGCCCGAGTTGTTGCTGCGCTGCCTGTTGCTGCTGCTGTAGCAGCAGCATCTGCTGCTGCTGTGTCGGATTCGGGATCGGTGGCGTCGAGTTCATGGTCACTCGCGCCTCTGTTCCTTCAGCTCCGCAAAGCTATGAACTAAAGAGGAAACAAAGAGCCCGCGGCGGCGTCCCCCGTGGGCACAAGGGCTACTAAGGAGGTCGGAGGTGAGTAAAAATACGTATTTAGCCGACAATTTTAGAGTCTAGGGTCTAGAGACAGACAAACAGCACCAAAATGGGGTGACATTTGTGCAAGGTCGCCCACAACGCAGGCGGTCGACCCAGCTGTGTTTGCGTTTAAAGAAGCAGCAGAAGGGCTCACGCAAATTTGTGGGGACTCCTCCTGCCTTACACGCTCGTCAGGTGTATATACAGCCCGAATTCCCGCATTGTCATCTCTTGTGCCATCACTCCTACGGCGACGGGGGAGGGCAGCAAGGACGTCAGCAGAATAAAGGAACAAGAGCAGAGGTACCCGCCCTCTTTTCCTTTGAGGCTCAAAAGG
>NW_024016656.1:0-1570 GCF_000499745.2 Eimeria mitis | reverse complement strand
GTGTATGTGTGCCATGCACCACTGTTAAAGAGGAGGCCCAACACTGCCTCGAAAACAATTTGCACCCGTCAGCGAATCAGTAGTTTCACGGCAGAATAAGCGCCGCCTCGCAACCCAACGGTAAAACATATCCGAGGAAACAGGAAGCAATATGCCAACACAAACAAGCTGTCAAGATGCTGCTATGATGCGTTCAAGTCTACAATAACACCCCTGTGAACAACGTTGCAACATACAGCACAAAGTTGCAATAATTCATGTACACGATGTTCGATGCAGCAATCCCGCGTCAATCCGCCGCACCCATGGATGCATACGACTCATCCCCTGCAAAAGTGTTTGCAATTCCAAATTGGCCTTTATACTCACTGCAACTGAGCGTGTCCATTTATTGATATATGCCCGACGTGGACATTGCTCTCATGGGTCAGCAACGTACATGCTTCAGGAAGCCCCAGGAAAATCCACTACAACTGAGTACGCCACGAGCTGCCATCACTACACATGTCCAGTTTCTCCAATAAACTCATGCCTCCAATTAGCCGAGCTTGGTTTTCTATATCTNACACGCGGCGTATCGGTCTGCGGCAGTACGTTGCTGAGCCTGAAGTAATTTCCAGTGTAGCGGAGAGGTGGTGGCGACGGGTATTGGCGTGCTGTAAACGCCCGTAAAAAATGGCGACACAAGTTGCACATGCATATCGTTCAGGTCCTTCATATGAAGCGAACCCGCATGCGACCATCAGTCGATACAACCGCCCAGAATCACAGGATTGAGCTATGCATAAGCTCTTCAGGCTTAGCGTTGTCCTGCCGCATGCCAATTCTCCCAGCGCCAACATATTCTAGTGTCCACTACCCCATACGCCAGTCTTGCAGATTTACAATAGAAAACGCAGAGCAAGATCAGCTACTGAAAAGTAAACTTCCGCACACTGTCGAAGTTAAAACGCGAACAAAGAACTCAAAGCCTTCTATCGTTTTTCCACAAAGCATGTCGCCATCTGCCAACAGCAGGGCACCACACCCTTCGCAAACATGAACAGCATCTCTGCGACGGACCACCGGGAACCAAGCAAGCCATGCTGATCAGTTTACCGTGATGTAACTCGTCATAACCTCTCGTACATAGCCCTACCGAAATTAGCAGCACAGCGCCTCGTCCACGTCCCCCCTTCAGATTAAACCACGGCGAGTGGACAGTGTTTTACACAGACTGCATTTGCTCAAATCAACTTAACTGCAGATGCCGAAAGTCAAGTGACACGAAGTACTAGCCGCTCCATTAGATATTTTCTGGCTGGGCTGCGCATCGACAACACCCGATTACAACTCCCGCCTTAAACTTCCACCAACGCACAAGCTGGAACATGAAAAGGTGATATGCCTAAACCTGCCGATCCAGCTCATCCAATGCTTCACCCAACACCACAAGAATGGCATAAGAGAAGCCCAGGAGCCACCAAACGTAGCCACCGCTGTCCCGTGAGACTTACAGTAGCGAGTACCAAGAATATACCAAAACCTGCAAGCAGCGCACCACGCCTATACCTGTGGGCTCAGGGCTTTC
>NW_024016655.1:0-1570 GCF_000499745.2 Eimeria mitis | reverse complement strand
TGTCACTTTTGCAGCAGAACCTAGCCACGCAGAAACGCTGCTCATGCCACGCGACACGAGTTGGTGAAACTTCCTTCTGCCAAGACCATGCGGCCTTCCGTGTACACCGACAGTGAGACGGTTAAGAGAGACAAACGTACTTGCTGCAGCGGCGCAAAGTTGGCGAAACACACAGCATTACATTTGTGTGGGTTCTACGGGCATGCCACAGGTATGTTGCATAAATTGCTCTAAGTATGATGCCAAGCCACTAACGCAGCCGACGAGCAAAACTTCCACCAAACGTCCAGCATCACACAAATTAACAGAACAGTCCTTCGTCTTTCCCCCGCTAGCCGCCCCTTCTGCGCGAAATAATTCCACTGCCAAGCTTTTCCACAGCAGCGTACACCTCCACAACGCACAGCAATCTCACATGCAGCGCTAAAACGCAAAAGGCGACCGACTGTGGCGCACGCTACCAGGTCAGCTTCTATATCGTCGTACGACCTGCGCCATTTCCAATGCCACAAGCAATCCATGTTAGAATGGTGTAGCCGCACAGTGACCCCCCCAAAGCAAACACTACACACCTCCACGAGACAAACCAAATGCGCCAACCAGCATGTCTGTCTCTCCAACCCCAATGCAGACTCGACATTCCTGTGGGCTATGCGGCCTTAGCTACTGATGAACAACGTCTGCGTCTGCCAGGCTGATCCTAACCAGCAAATCTTCAGAGCTGGAAGGGTCGTTTTGGGTCCTGGACATGGGAGGTGCACGCCATTACGCCCACAATATCAACGGATTAGCTACACGTTGTGGTCCACCTAATGATTCACCATTCTGTTGTCTTCAACGGCTCGCCGCCATAAACAATCCTTCCATACAGATTAACGGGTGTTTAACTCAGCGTTACTATGGATATGCCACCTGCATTTGCAACCACAACAGATGTTCATATCAACAAACGCCTCACAAAGATTGGCATGCGGGACACTATGAGAAGTGATTGGACTGCTGATCGCGTAGTAGCGAACATTTGATGCGCTCTACCTTGCCGCGCTAACCGAACCCTGCACAGATGGTGTTACAAGGCACACATATTAGCTATGCGTCGCGATAGTTAACACACGCAATCATGAGCTCCGCGCGTCGATCTACACGATTTTGATCACCAAGGCAGACACGCCGCCTTGCAGTCTGCCATGCAACACTGTGCCAGAGCGGCATGCTTTGCCAAGACTGTAGTTCACTTCGGTGGTGCATGTTCCGCTCTGTGGCACAGTGACCACACTAAGCCAAGTGTGCTCCCTGAAAGTCACGCACGGCCTGAACACATAGCACCCAATCCTCAACAGAAAAACCTACATACCTGCCACGGATACCACCACTGTCGACTAACACCAACCGTCTGTTGCCAGGTCACTCCGCGGACTAAGCTGCCACATATAATGGGCAACAGTCAGCAGATGCGTTTGCGCTAATGATACATTCCCCCACACATGGTACTCTCGCCAGTCTCCGCTGAGGCAGCCGCCTCGCAAAGGATAAGGCCAACTCGGCAGCTGTTGTATAGAAGCCCAAATCT
>NW_024016653.1:0-13842 GCF_000499745.2 Eimeria mitis | reverse complement strand
CGGCGCAAGGGCTCGTCGCCTATGAATCTCCATACAACAGTTTCGCCAGCACACGCATAAGTTGCAGAAATATCCGGTCGACACTTCCATTTGCGAAAAAGTCAACAAAGCTACGTGGGCTGCGATCCCACAACATCAGGGAAACTGAAAGTTCAAGGCAGTTCCCAGAGGGAACGCGCAAGATATAGACCGAGAATAATTTAATCTAGTGAGCCTGCCGACGTGCAACTCTTATGACCGAGCTGTGGAAACTCTGAATGCCGGAGAATCGCATTATGGTTGTCTTGTGACGCATCCGTAAAGTCTATCGAACACCTCTTGCGGCGTCCTAGAAATATGCAGCAGAATGTTACGTTCGCCGTGCCAACCGCACTTCCTGCAATTGCGCAAGATTCTCGAGCGCTCTCCGTAGCCAGGCGGGCGGCGACCAATTTGACGACACAAACCGCAGTGCTACTCTCTGAAACAACGCACTTCCTAAAACAACGTGGAAGGTGGCAAACGCTGTCGGAAACTGAGGGAAACGAGCAACTACACAGCTCAAGCTGTTCAGCGCCAAGAGATGTTCAGCGTCTACTGCTCCCTGCTGCTGTCACCTAAACCAAAACCTGAAGGCTAAATATCTCTAAATACCAAGCAGTGTAGCTGTCGCAGTGTAGCTGTCGCTTATTGGCACGCCGGTTTGAACACTTCCTGAAAGCCGTAGGAATGCGCACATGGCGGCAGGCACCCTGGTCACTTGGCTATGACGTTTCCGGATCAAACGCGCGTGTAAATGCGCCACAGGNTGGCGGCAGGCACCCTGGTCACTTGGCTATGACGTTTCCGGATCAAACGCGCGTGTAAATGCGCCACAGGCTCTCAAGGCCCTCAATTCCTTAGGTTCTACTCCAGTTGCCCTGCGCGGGCACCCCAATACAAGCCCCGAACGAACAACCCAGAGAAACAGTGAGTTTAATTGAGGTGGGGCGCCAAGGAATACGCATTAGAATGACTCGGCACTCGCCTTCCACGTTCACGTTGTCCATCGTACGTCCTGCAGTTTTGCAGCACTCGTATGTGCTTTTCTTTTGTAGCGGCTGGAAAAAAGGTGGTGGTATAAACTGGTGTGCTTGTAAATAGCTCTAATGGAGGGGTGTCCGCAGTGATGAGAGGTACCTGAATTGATTAGGACACGGTATAGGAGGCATGCTTGATTAGTGGAGCAATAGGAGTAGGTGAATGTGATGCCGTTCGGGCTAGCTGCGTCTCCCCGGAACATTAAATGGTCCATTCTGAAGTAACGTACCGCCTGAGGAAGTGTCGAATGTAACACGTAGCTTTTGCGGCACTTGAAAAGCCGTATTAAGTCTGTAGCTTACCTTCCGTAGCGCAAAGGGAAATTCTTTGTAAACTCCTTTCTTCTGTTTCTTGCTGAACCTCGTACGAAAAGGTCGATATCTCGTATTAGGGTGTACAGACAGGATAGAAGCGGATGATGGCCAATATTGATGCAACTTCTGTGCCAGCATCCCTAGAGTGGATTATCCCATTTACCATCATGTCTAGTATATGCTATCTTCGCTAAAAAAGACGAGCAGTATTTCTTAGTTCTGGACTCTGACTAATATCTGTGGCATCAATGAGCGCTGCCCGCGTACGTGGATGGCGACGCACCCACTGCCCGACAGGATATGCACAAAGACTCTAGACATTGTGAAGGCCTGTAACTCCAGCTTGGTGCAGGATACGTAGAATGCAGGTGTGCCCTGTGAAAAGCCTAGAACATGTGTAGCACTGATCACCAACCCTCAAGGGCGCCGAACACCCCTGCATGAGCGCGGCTGCCTCTCCTGCCAGCGCCGGCAGCGTGGCACTTCCTTGACGTGAACGGATATTCACTGTCTCTGTAGCGGCTGCAGTAGTCGACGGTCGCGTACGCCAACACACAAAAGGGACCATCTGGACCTTTCTGAAAAGGGACACCCCTACAAACGTTTCCTTTAACGGTTAAAGTCCCGACTCTACAAAACGGAGTAGGTTTTCGTACGGTACGCATGAGGCAGGGCACTTTGGGTTGAATATCCTTGTCAGCCTGGCCACGGCAGGATCAGTAGAGCGCCTGTCTGTGCTTTCGAAAGACAAGGGTACACTGACGTGACCTGCAGGGAATTTCACGCGTAGCGTCATGTTCACTCTTCGCACGATTCATCTGCTCTAAACTCATTTCTGTACTCCTTCCACTTGCCGTAAGATCCTTCCACCAGGTGGACGACGCCTATTTAAACACTTCCGCACACTTGGCCTCCTTTCATCGTGGCAGCAGCGAGCACATGACTCAATAATTGGATGCATCTGTTAACCGCAGTGAAGGCCTTGCTGCGTCAAGGACTAAAGTATCCCAGGGTATAATGGATGCAAGGCACTTAGTCACAATGTCAGCCCTGTCCACACCTCCGGCTACGCTTAGTATGCACGCAGCTCCCCTCCGCGTACTTTCTGAATTGTTCACGAACATGGGCTGCGTCAGGCCGCCTGTACGCCGACCGTCTTAGTGCCGATTTGATGCATCACCATCATTTCACGTTTCTTGATCCACGTCACCACGACGACCCCCTGCCTCTGCAGCCCCAAGTCTCACTGGAAGGCAATTCCATCCAACCCTGAATTTCATGGTGAACACTACGAACCAGCATTTTTTGGAGGGGAATCCTAGTTGGTTGGGTAACTGATATTCACTCAATCAGACACTGGCTTGTTCAGCTTTTTGATGTAAGACAGGTGTCTGGCTAACCACTTGATGCATGCATCCCAAGTTTCTATGCAACACAAGCTTATCAACCACCTAGAGGCACTAATGTGCGGTGGTCTGAAGTTGGGCATGATGGACGCTCAGAAAAAATCGAAAAACGGCACCTCCGTATCCCGGAAAAAACAACATACGGGGAGTTGGGCGTCCACCAGCTGATCTGCGCAAGTTGTTCACTTGCGCCTACTAGGTATTCCTCGTTGAAGGCTAATAATTGCAGTAATCCACCCCCATCACGATACACCCTCACACGATTAACCAGTCCTCGGTCAAGGTAAAAACTTGTTGCATGCATTAGTGTAGCGCGCGTGCAGCCCAGAACATCTAAGGGCATCACATAGCTGTTATTGCCTCAAACTTTCTTGCTTTAGACACGCAAAGTCCCTCTAAGAAGCGGCCCGGCAACCAACGCTACCGACCCTATTTAGCAAGCCAAGGTTCCGTTCGTTATCGAAATTAACTAGAGAGATCACTCCACCAACTAAGAATGGCCATGCACCTTCGATCGATCCGAAGGAGTCCAATTAAGTACGGCTTGATGTTTCTCCAAAATTCAAATTTGTTTCACGAGAGTGATGTGGAATACGGACTTCGCCGGCTGAACTGTTCCTAAGTCCACAAAGTGCACTCAAATTCACTCAACCAGCAAGCGTCAAGGCATTTAAGGCCCACGTTCTTTCGGTAGAGGCACTTCTTGCATGCGGCTTAGCTGAAACGCACTTTCTGAAGCAGGCAATCCTTCGTTGTGCGCAGCGCGCAGTAAATACTGAGCGAACTCCATGCTCCACATGGTACAACAACAACAGCACGATACCGAGAATAGCGTTCTCTAACCGCATTAGCTACAGGGTTCCTGCCTGCCATCTCTTAACTAATCACACCGTTATGGTGAAGCGTTCTCGAAGATAAATTGGCGAATTTAGTTTTAATCTGCTTGTTGCCTTCTGTTGCCAAGGTCAACTACATCACAATGCATCTGAAACCGTGCAATTCAAGCACTTATAAAGGACAGCGCTTCAATCACCGCGTGGCAAGTAGAAGTGATGCACCGCTAATGCCAAAATACCGTCACCCTACTATTGCAAGAGTTCACTCCTTTATTGTCAAGAAGAGCTGCACCCTCGAAGCACACCAGAGTTAAAGCCTTGTCGCCGCCAACGGTACAAAGCAGTGTTACGCTTGGGGAAAATGTAACAACACGTTCGTAAAGTAAATCAGCATGGTACGCTCTCCTAAAATGGCAGTGCAATACGCAGCTTCAACAGCACAAAGTCGGAATGATGCCACCTAGGTTAAACGCACGCTGACCTGCGCTGAGGAGTTGCACAGACTAACCGGTTTGTAGTTATTCACGTACAAACTATGATAGCGAAATTATCATGAACAATGTCCAGAAATAAATTTGTACTATCGCATGGGAAGGCATGTGACCGCATGGTTTGAAGCCCATTGGGCTTACTGACCCGGAAGATAATCTCCATGTGGCATGCAAATTCGACTTAAAGCTGCTATATGCTGTTGGTCCAAGCTGCATTATTTGGTGAAGTTTTTGGCGGTACCTTCAGATCTAATGCTAATACGCGCCCCTTGCCGTTGTGAATGTCAATGAACTACAGTGCAAAACAGGCGATTGAGATGCTCGAGAATGCCTCGCTGTCGCGCCCTTAAGGTGTGAACGGAAATAAAAAAGGCATACCCTCCAGCACGGGAAGCCCCTGCAAACTTTGCATCGAAGCGGCACTGGGGTCCGCATAAAGGGCCAACAGCAAAGTAAAACGAAGGCAGACGGCGTAGTTGTTTCAGTCTAACGATTGACTAACGGCCTGCGGGAGACCAAATACTAAACGCATTCATTGCCGGAAGTCAGCGAACATCATTGAGGCTTGCAAAGCGCACTTGCCACGACGCTCGGTTCAATCCTTGAGCTAAACATCTAAACATTTGGCAGCACCGCGGACCTCATCATGCGCACACTGAGCAAACAGTATGCTCTACGCTTGGATTTAACTGGACATCTGCACCCCATTTTTTCAAGAACGGCCTAAAACAGCTGACGTGCTGACGAGGTTCACTGCGGCTCTTTTCCCTTTGTGTTTGACGTGGCATAATTCGCGTGCAATTCTAATGGCAAATTGTGCTACCATTAAGACAATCGACTGCAGAATTCTGTTAATGCTTCTTACACTACAGCGTCAGCCAGCCCAGCCAGGCCTCGCTGCAACTCGTTGATGCCTCCCCAAACGGGAGAACGCCTCTGACGGGCAAATTGATGGGGAAACAACAAGCATGCATGTGTTCGCCACTGTAAACAATTGGGAACATTCACGACTGCGAATGACGAGTTTGCATTTGCTGTACACGCACACCCACCTTGAGACCGTCAGGCCCGTCTTGGAAAGTGCGAGAGGACATTTGCCAGTACCAACAATATCAAACTTCACGTATGTTGATGAAAAAGCAGCGCACATCCTGAATAGCAGTAGCATGCGGCGATGCTGGAAAACGCGGACCCGTTTCCAGCAAATGTGTTGCATGCTGCTCAGGTCGCCCCAACCGAAAGTCATCCGCAAGCTTCCTGCCGAATATTCCGTGTGCAGCGTTTGCAGAAGCAGCAAATGAACGGTTCCTCACAGATGACTTCCATCAAAAACAGTCAACGTATACAATCTACACTGAGGAGTCTAACAAAAGGCAATCCCGGACGCGGTGAAATACTTGCGTGATCACTTGGACCCCCTGCTTGAGCAACTGACTGCAGAAAAGAAAGTACTAACGGCGGAGACTTCTCCACAATCGGCAAGTGTAGAGTCTAGGGCATGATAAAGGCAAGCAACTACTCACTATGATAGAAAGAGATCAAGCTGCCATCAACATTGTTCGTGTGTGCCGAACGGTGCCATGTGCTGTTGGATCGAGCCCTCCAGAGCACTTTTGATTCCAAAATGAGCTACATGAGATTTCTGAATGCCACAAGGTGTCTTTACCAGGCTGGCATACCATGTCCAAACGTTAGAAGATCGTCTGTTGCTGAACATATCACACAGCACTCTTTGGCACTGTGGTGGGTTGCGTTGATGCCTGCGAGCATGTCAGAGGCCAAAAGCTAAATACACCTTACAGCCAGTCCTCAGTGACTAAAGTAATGGAATACGGCGACCAATTTATCCAAAGGGAAGCAAGTACAGCAATTTGTTTCCCCTGGCGAGTCCAGCGACAAATGGCTACAGCAATAGCGCAACCGGAAAGTTGCACCTTGGCATGAATCTAGATGTAAATCCATTTGATCAGCTTGAAGCAATCGCTTCGGAGTCTACACTTCTCAGGAGGCGTGAAAACGTAGGCGCTTCCATATGCTGCATTACCTTTCTCAAAATAACCGCCGCCTCTGGGTATAGGCTTAACTCTACTCAAAGAGGGCCATCTTTGGTTATGCTGAAATTCGTCACTTAGTCAATAAGCCAGTACCTGTAGGGTAAATGCAGCTCCGAACTTGTGCAGTGCTAGGGTTGTTACCAGATGTTGGCGTTCAGTTCGTGTCAAGCTCGTAGCATAGAATTGGTCAGAAGAGAGGCACCTTTGGAAGGGCTTCACTGCTTAACCGTACTACAGCTGCAGCGACCGAAAGCGACGCACTGCCTTTTGCCGGAAGCTCGCCTTTCAGATTCGCTGGCCAGCTATGGTTCTATCAGGAAGCGATGCTTCTGTCTCTCATCGCGGGGGCAACGCTGCTATGTTCAGTCAGAACCTGCTGCCATGATGAGGACACAAATGCCGTGCCTAATAAATGCCTAGGAGTAACTAACTTCCTGAGTGGGCCCACCAGTTATACCGCGAATGCGGGGGAACTGCCATGTAGAAGATTCCGACGATTTACCGCTGCTCTGCTCTCAAGGCGGGCAGGCTGTCGCTTCAGTTATGGCGGTGCCTAAGCAATTGCCGTGATATGGTCTCGAACCAGCTAGCTAGACGACGCGCCATCAGCCCAAACGAATATAACATGTGGCAGCCACCTTAGAGTCTTCGGCTAGGGTGTGTGGAAGGCTCTTGTCTGGATGCCAAAATCCACCCTATACACGCCCTCACCACGCTCTGAAAGGATCTTGAAGAAAAACACGGAGAACAAGCCAAGCCCTCCGATTGACTCTGGTGGCCGCCACAATTTTCTTAGTGGAAATCTCTCTCCACCGCGAAAGAAAATAACCCAAGCCATATCCGGTACAGACTAAAACGCTAGGCGTGAGACACTATTGGCTCGTGGTCGGCTGGCTAGATGCAGTCGCTCGGAAAGGCGCTTTTGCATTCATTTGGTACCCACACAAGTCACCAAAGTCAACGGGCCTGGAATTAGGTGGCGTATAAGAATGTGCTAGGATTCATCCAACTCAATTGCTACTGGCTAGTCATGGTTACGATGCAGTCCATGCCAAGTATACCCATCTTGACCCTACTGCAGCGCAGGTGCTTTGCAGACGCAGCAACCAAGGCTTCTTGGGGCGAGTCCTGTGTGAGCTCAGTACACCTGCATGCACCGTCCAGTGCCACATACCGCCGCCTCCACGGACTTACGCCGTTAGCATATTTACAACATCGCGGACCCCAGGCATTTCACTATCCGAGCACCGTAGCCTTTTTCTGAAAGACGAAAATACGCCGTTGCATCGTACTGAACGCCAGAACAGGTCACATTACTGCGCGCACTAGCACTGTCCTAAGACTTAGATGCGACTCGCGCAAGCAGTGCTTTCGTGTTCCACGCATGATTGACGATTCTCTCTTACCCTATCTGTAAGGAAAAACGATCCGCGCTATTGTTGAGATCGTTTTTGAAAACTTGAGCAGCTACAGTGATTTGCAAACCCGATTTTCGGGTGCGGCTGGCGTACCTCCTGGAATCACAACGTATCGTCCAAACTCGTGCCGTAGCTTAGCTGTCTAACGTGTAGTGCTCGTGAACCGAATCGCATAACAACCCACATTTCAGTCTTCCGCCAACTGGCTTTTGGGAAGCAGGCAATCAAGCCAAATTCGTCTCGGGCAAAGCCACTGATCACTTTCTTAAAGCATCGCTTCTGGACTCTTACGCTCATTCATCCGCACAAATTATCCGTTGAGGAGGTAGAATCCATTAAAGAACTGGCGCCCCAGCCATGTATCCAAAATATGTTCCACAATCTAATCATTGGCCTGATGTGTGACGCAGGAATAAACCGAAACAGATGACCAATCTTGACAATTGGGCAAACTCACGAATCTCAGTATCCAGTCTCGTGACGAGGAATGTCTTAGTCACTGACTAGCCAAATCTCCTTGAACGGAAGCTTTTCCGTACGTCTCAGCGCAACTATGCGTGCTAAGGTATATGTATTTATATATATATATATATATATATATATATATATATATATACATATCGTTGCAAAGTCGTTAGAGGCAACTAAATGGAAATGCTGAACTTAACGGAAAGCGAGAAGCATACCACTATTTGAATGCAGTTGGCACTATAATTGTATGCAAATTTCCAGCACATGTGAAAGACCGCGCTTACCCTTGTTGCATTCAAAATACACGGTCCACGCTAGTTTCGTTGCTTTACTGCTCAACTGCGATCTTAGCACTGCTGGGTTCTCTGTATCCGCTCAACATGCTACTGGCGCACTTTCTGGAGTAGTTCAGAACTGCACAGGTATGCTTCATACCTGATGCGTATGGCGTTGGCTACTCATGGCCAAAAAAATATGACATGTGTCTTGTCAGTCCTCCATGATCTGTTGTTACGAGAACAAGCGGTTCAGATGAAATAGTCGCAAGGTGTTCTGAGAAGCCATGAACCACTTCGCTTCAAAACACAAACTTCTGCGCTGTTCCATTCGCATAGTACAGTTGGCGCAATCCCTGATGTAATGCACCAGTACAGCCAGGAGGCGTGCTTCACTGCTGCTTTTCCGCATGAGTTGGCGACTTTAACATTAGTAACGACCAATCCAAAGGCGCACGTCAGTCCGTGAAGTCCAATTGCATTAAGAACGCAGCGCTAAACCCCACGGCGTCCTTTGCTAATCAGTAAGTCAAGCGTCGCTGGAAGCTGGACTAAGCACGAAGCGTTTGCCATCACATGCAAACCTTAACATAGTTAACGGCGGGTGCTGACAATACATGGGAGATTGAAGTCTCAAGAAACATTGTGGTGTAAGCAGCCATAAGAAGATACATCGCGACGGCGTCGATCCACAGAAGGCAAGCTGCACAGGTAACCAGAATGCTCCAGTAAATACCAAGCACCAACTGGTTTCCTATTCGTTCTTTGATTGTACCCAATGTTCTTCTTGCATGTTGAATCGTCTTCGCGTCTAACACTCAAAATGGCACAAATTCACCACATTGCAGCGTGTGCGCACTGTCTGCACGATGTCAATAGTGTACATTGTCGTGCTCACATTCGTTGTCGTCAGTGAGCAGTCTCCATTACATCTCATAGCTACCCCCTGCTGTGAAACAAAAACGCCGTTTGCTGCTCATTTGAGGTTTTGCGTGTTACCACATAGGCTGCGTGCAAACCTGAATGCATTGACTGCAGCTATGCAGTGGTAGCCCGGTGACCACCGCGAATAAATGACGCACAGGCGATGAATTCAACCAGCTTTACTCACTGCGAAGTTCGCCATAAAATTTTGGAGAAGGCGTGCACAAATGGCAATACATACGCTGGAATGTCGGTGATTCCGTAAGCAGGTTCTTCACAAAAACAGCTTGAAGCCTTATCAGAGACGGATGCCTAAAACAAACGCCACAACGAGCCAAGCAAGGCGCCAACCACTCCGAACAGTGCCGGGCACCGTAGGAACGAAAATATCTAGACCTTACCATACCCAGAAGAGCAACACAAACGCACATGCTTAACCATCTGAGCAACCCAGACAGATTCAGAGGGCAGATCCAAAAATATTGTGACGCTGATCCCTGGCATCACTGCGCTTTCTGCAGTGTATCCCCACTGCAGAGAGCAGGAAGATACCTTGAGGGGCAAGTGGCAGGCAAGAATGAAACGTCTGAGCTACTGTTAGCTAGCAGGTTTCCACTAGAAATGTGCCGGCATCTGCTTAGGGCAAGCTCATAAGCAAGCACAGAGCAAAAGGGAACATGCTCGACTGCGGCGAGATTACCAACGAAAGGACGCCCGTCTACCCCAGAATCTGAATGGAGACGCAGAATTGCCTTTACGTACAACCTTGATCGAGGGAATGTCCGTTTGCCCCGTAGTGCCGCGCGGGCTTCCATTAAGCTAACAACAAAAATAATATTTATTACTATATACTAGCCTTTACCCTGTTGCTGCGGATGCATCTTGCTCCCTGCGGATATTCACATGTACAACGTTTATCATCATTCAACGCATGGTTGCAGCTAGAGCGCCGAAGAAACCTTGGCCCAGTCAGCCAACTTGGCATTTCGATATACAGGAGTCCGCGCCTTGCCTAAAAGCTACTCTACAAATTATGGCTGACGAACCACGTGGATACCCGACCAGTGAGTTAGTTTAGTTTCGTTCATCTTTATCCTACGGCGCCCTCTCCTGCTATTTCCAAATATTGCTAAAACGTTGTCACAATACTGAGGCTATGCTTAACCATCTGCGATCCCACTGCAAGGCAGCAGATAGGCTGTTTTTGCGATAACATCTGGAACTCACAGGCTACCGGCACAGTCGCGATGGGAAGTACCTGCGTCGAAGAGATTGCTGGTCGCATACAGTCGCTGGTTGTCGGCGGCCCCCAACAATATCCACCTCCCCGCTACGCTTAATACAGCCGACAGGTATATGACAGTTATATGCTGCTCGAACCAGCGTAGATCTTTCTCCCAGAAAGAACCGCGGTCTCCTTGAATAGAACGGCCGCGCTTCTGTCGTGGAATTTTGCATCTTTGATGCCCCTAGTACACCACTACAGAGTTCCGTGATGGCAGCATTCTACGGCGACGTCCACACCAATATAAGCGTTTCGGCACAAACAGTTGGCCCAGTTGAACTATCTATGCTCTCCCAGTAGTGTGTATGCCCTTCTAGACTAATTTTACTTTGGCACACTTTTCAGGTTTTCTTTTCGTGCCATGGATCTTCCAAGAATTTCTTCATACCGGCACAGATAGAATGTCTAAGCACTCCCGCTCCCTCGACAAGCAAAATATCCGCCAGTCTATCAACCGGTGCGGATGCTGCTGGGCAAAAAGTCCCTACCTCGCATGGCAAACTTGCTGGAGGGTCTAACAGGCGGTGGCGTGCCTGCAGTCGCCGTCGCTTTGCGCACAACGTATTGCGCCGGTCGAGGTTCTCGCATGTGCTCGCTGCCAAAGCACCTGGCGCGCCTTCAGAACAACTCCAGCGATACTCAACATCTCCGCACAAAGAGCAATCGCTTTAGCCGCGAGCGCCTGACGCGACCTTTGAGGCGCACCGCTGGGATTTGACCGCGGCTTCGACAAAGCACCAGTCCGCAAACACAACACGAGGGGTACTGTATGTCGTCATCCCAGCACTACTCACACTACCAACACGGACCATTGACGATATTAGTATCCGGGCAGCAGCCGCTTGGCGCCGCACACATCCGCTGCAATACCCGACAGGCCCTTGCGTCCCACATATGACGCCACCCACTGATGCTTCAGATTCCTGCCGGGAGACAGTGCACACCCGATCTCCTGTCCGCAGCGTTGACTGGCAACGTGCGGAGTTGCTGCACCAACTGCCGCTTATACTCACTCTCTGTGGCTGCTCACAATATCCAGAACGAAACTCAGCCAAAGAATGAGCTGCGTTCTGCTCTCCCCACGAACCATTTGCAGCCGCTCCTCACAAGCCCCATGCGCACTTCCGGTATATCCGGATCCTTCCCAAACCTCAAATCATACCCCCCATAGGGCATTGCTTCCGCCGCCGAAAATGTGCCTGTATTGCAGTCCCCGTGCACACAATCCGTGATGGTCGAGGTACGCTCCAGCGTGCGCTCGAGGCTGTACAGATAGCACTCAGCCGACGTCACAAACGTCCACAGCAACTACCGACAACGGCTTCAGGCAGAGATATCAAGGCAGCACCTATGGCTGCTCCCCATGGCTTGTTAAGGCACGTTTCCAGAGGGGCGCTGCCCGCGCGCCACTATCGTCACATCGCTAAAACGCATTTGCCGTTACGTTGCCAGCACTTGTTGCATCTGCTCTCGTTTATACTCACTTTCTGCAATTGTTTCCGCTCTCTGCAACTTAATGACGCCAATAGGTGCACCGCCTCGTGCTCGGACCCCAGGCAGTTCGCAAGCCCTACCAGCGGATTTTCTAGAAATGGTCTGGCACTTGGCCAGTGTCATAACTGTGAGTCCCTCCTTCGCATGGGAAACTTGCCGAAGGGCCCAACAGGCGTTTGCGTGCCTACAGTCGCCGTAGCTCTGCGCATTACGCATAGGACCCGCCAAGCTTGCAACATGCGCTCTCGACGAACGCCTCTTGCGCCTTATCGGAGGGAGAGTTCCGGGGACACGCACGTCCGCTAATGAAAACACAAGCTTTCCAATAATCAGTGGCTAACAAAGGCTTTGAGGCACGCCACTGGGAGTTAACCTCGGTCGCCACAAAGTATCAACCCCCACACACACAACACGAGGGATACTGCAGTCAGTCAATTAGGCTTTACATCGCTCAGACAAGCGAGTAGCTTACTCTTATGTATCCTTTACAGAGCGGCCCTACACGCCCACCGCCATCTTCACAACGGTGAAATGCAGTGCCAGCACGTGTTGCATCCGCTCTCGTTTATACTCACTTTCTGTCATTTTTTCGGCTCTCCGCAACATAATGACGCCAGTAGATGCGCCGCCTCGTGCTGGGCCCCCAAGCAGTTCGCAGGCCGCCCTCGCAGATTGTCTCGAGACTGTCTGGCACTTGGCCAGTCTCATGACTGTCTCATGACTGTCAGTGCCTACCTCGCATGGCAGACTTGCGTCAAGCAAGCGTTTGCGTGCCTACAATCACCGTCGCTTTGTGCACAACGCATTGCGCCGGTCGATGTTGCAGCACCCGTTCACGGGCAACTCAGCTCGCGTGCCGTCGGCAGGAAAAGTCTGGCGGCAGCCATCACCTCTACCTAACCAACAAGCACTCCACCAGCGAGCCCCCGACGCCCCATTTGAGGCGCGCCAGTGCAAACTCACCGCGGCCTCGACAAAGCCGCAAACCACGCAGGCAGCACGAGCGATACTGTGGTCAGGCCAACAGCACTCATACGACCAACACAAAACAATGACGATCTGGTATCCGGGCAACAGCAGCAGAGCGCCACAACCATCCGCCGCGACAAGCGCCAGATCCTTGCCGAACACCGACAACGCCACAAATTCTTGTTGGCTACCGCACGCGGGTTCGTCTTCCTTCCGGAACACAGTGCACGCCCGCTGCCCTGTCCGAAGCGATGACTGGCAACGTGTGCAGTTACTGCACCAGCTGTCGCCTGTACTCACTGGCTGTGGCTGTTCACAACATCCAGAACAAAACCCAGACGACATATGAGTTGCGTTACGCGCTCCCCACAAACAGTTCGCAGCTGAGACTTGCAGGCAAGCAACCCCACAGACTCGTGCTGTCTACCTCATGTTCGTTCAGCTTCCATGGGAGGATACAGTACGCACCCGCCGCCACAGTCGCAGCGCTGACCGGAACCGTGCGCGCTTCGTGCTCTAACTGTCGCTTGTACTCACTGGCTGTGGCTGTTCACAATTCCACAACAAAACCCACACAAAGAATGCGCTACGTTGAGCCATCTCCACGAACACTTTGCAGCGGCTGCTCGCAAGCCCCATCCGCACCCTGCGTGTCGCCGAATCCTTCCCAAACCTAAATTCCTACGCTGCATCGCACATCGCCTCCAGCGCCCGCAACTCACCTGCGTCGCCGGCCCCATACACAGCATACTGTTGCTAACCAATTCTGATTCTCAGAGCTCGGGAAACAAAATTGCACACCCGTCTCTGCATAGCAGTCGCTTACCGCCACAAACCTCCGCCGCA
>NW_024016652.1:0-1574 GCF_000499745.2 Eimeria mitis | reverse complement strand
ATGCGTGTGTCACTGACTTGCGTTCGAGCTCGTGACGTCATGGCGAAGCGTGCATATGTCTCCAACATTGTGCGTAGGCGCCGAGGGTAGGCGCGGCCTAGGTATGCATACGCGCGTTGTTTCGTGTATGCCTTGAGCATTCTTGATTATTGCTGGCCTGCCGACAAGGAGAGATTTCAAAAGGGCGCCCCATGCAGACAGCTACATCCTTTCGCAAGTGTCACTAGGATTTGGGTTTGTTGCCTTGCCCTGGTTGGAATCACCTCAGCCCTCCGAGAGTAGTTCATGCAGTATTTGGCGAAGATGTGCATGCATGGGCGGGCATCATGAGGCTATGCAGTTTGTGTGGGCGCGCGTCGACGATCGCTGTGGGGCGAATCCCTCTCTGGAGGTGATTGTTTGCTGTTTTTGTCCCAGAGAGTATGGACTTTGTTAGCTGCCCGGGTTGAGGGGATGCGCAGCGAGTAGCAACCAGAACCGTTTGTAGCAAGTGCGAAGCACCCGAAGCAAATTAATATGTTAAAAGCACTTATGTGTACCGTCACGTCGCAGGATGTATGGGAGCGGCCACGATGCATGCTTATGCAGTTGCAGTGTGGGGAGACCTAGGAGCTTTCCACACACTGGGGAGCGCGGTCAAAGCGAAGGGTGGTACATTTGGCTTGAACGGTGCTCCTGGGGTTGGATGGGTCTGTCCGCGATATGCGTTCGCTGGACAGACTCTGACACCGCGAGCTATACCACTGGGGCAGTATATGTGCAGCGCGATTGTGGTGTCTGGAAGCAGCGACTACGCAGTGATTTGAGCAAAATGTTAGTGGTGACGGGCCGCCGCGAGGGACGGCGCTTCCAACACGAATCGGACAAATCGTCAAGGCACGCGTGTCACGTAGCGTATTTGCAGCTATTGGGTAGCACAAAAGAAGGACAGCGCGTAATGCTGGCGGATGTTTCTGGTGTTTTGAAATCAGTTGAGCTGGTTTTCGTTTGGAGCAGGTGGAATCCGTGAGTGTGCCACTGATATTCGTTTGAGCCAGCCGCGTCCTGGCATGGACTTCGTCGCATCATTCCGTACGCATCAATGGCAAACTCGATGCAGAATAGCTGTGCTCGTCTGGGCAACACGTATGCTACTTCTAGGACATTTTCAGCTCTTGTTGGTCTTCCAGCAGGACGCGAGTCGACGCGGATGCGCAAGGCAGCCAACTGCGTGGTGTTGCACCTGATATGGAGCTCGTCATCGGTTCGATTGCCCCCGCTACAAGCAGGTGTATTTGTCGAAGTGAGTATACGGCGTATTTGGAAGAGACCCAGTCTACGTCAATGCGTGCTCACCATGTGGTTTTAGAGGTTTTGTGCGCACCGCTTTGAGGGCTGTTTGGCGACGCCTTCTGTGGAGTTGCGATGTGCGCTGCTTTGGCCAGCCAGTATGGATATAATTGGCTGGTAGCGTTGCAGAAGGGCGTCGGGATGGGCAGCTATAACTGTTTGTAGCGGGTCTGGGGCACGTCTGGCAAACTGAGCTTCTGCGCATAGCTATGCTTATACACACATTTCAGGCTATCTGGCGGCAG
>NW_024016651.1:0-1575 GCF_000499745.2 Eimeria mitis | reverse complement strand
AGAATGTACCGTCCTTGAACGCGTCGTCCCCGAAAGGTACGAGATGGGGGTAAGAGTCTGAGCAGAGCTCATCTCCAGAGAAAACGCACTTGAAGACTTTCATCTTCTTTATTTCTGATATTTTAAATTCAGAAAATGCAAAAAAAAGAGATGGGCATACACTAGACGGAGACGCAACGACAAGAAACCACGGTGTGGGGGGGGCTGTTGTTTCAGGTTTCGTTGCATACAAAACCAGCCCCGTGCGAAATTCAAGTTCAGGTGTGTGCTGCTAGTGCTCCTAAATAGCGCTTTCCTCGCATAATCCGATGGTTTTCTTGAATAATATAAATAAAATGTTAATATAAATGCATTTTACAAGCTTGAAACAACAAAAATCATTATCTAAACCCTAGGTTTCCATGTATACATGTATGGGTGACGAACGGGGCCCGCTCGCAGCTCCGTGTGGGCCGTTGCGCTCCGTGTCTGAAGAATTCCATTTAGAATGATCTTATTGGAATTGTTGTTTTAATTAAGTCTTTATAAGCGGTGATTCACAGATTTCTGTCCTTGAGGTTACTGAGGACAGGCAGCAGCAGCAGCTCCTGGCGTTGAGGCCGTGTGCATGTGCGCCAGCAGGAGCATGACAACATAAACCTTTTCAGGTTTTTTTGAATTTGAAGATAAAATAATCACTTTTCTCATTCAGTTTACTTTTTTTCTTTTTGGTAAGTCTTCTTCGGCTGCATCACCTCTCTGCAGATGCCACGGAAACATATACTTGTGTCTGTTTTCTTGAATTTGCGGGCTCGTTGTGATTAAGCAGTTGTTTCTGTTTTTTTTCATCTTTTTTGAGACCACGGATTTTTTTTTATTCATGAGAGCCACAATGCCTGCATAATACTTCTGCGATCCGTTTGGTATTTCGCTGTGTTCTGTTGAATATATTTCATGTTTCCTTTGTGTTTCATGTGCGTCTGTGTGTGCATGTTTAGAGAATGACGATCGACATCAACCTGCTACGAGAGGAGAAGGGTGGTTGTCCAGCTAAAGTGGCTGAAAGCGAGAAACGGAGAGGCCGGGATCCCGCAATTGTTGATGAGCTGGTGGCAGCAGACAAACGATGGCGCGAGGCCACGTATAATATGGAGCAGGGGAGAAAGGACTTGAACGCGGTGAACAAAGAGATAGGCCAGCGTAAGAAAGCTGATCCAAAATCCCCCTGCGATGATCTTGTATCGAAAACAGCAGCCATCAAGCAAAAGCTGCAAAGCCTTGAGGCTCAGGCAGCAGAAGCAGCACAAACACGAGACAGACTGCTACGAGGCATTGGAAACATCGTGCATGACTCTGTGCCTGTAAGCAACGATGAAGCAAACAACAGAGTTGTTAAGACGTGGGGGACCCCCAATAAAGTTGAAATAGATGGAACACCAGGCCGCATGCACCACCACGAAGTACTCGCGCGGCTGCAGGGCGTTGATTTCAAGAAGGGGGTAGAGGTTGCAGGCCATCGCGGGTACTACCTGAAGGGGCCCGCGGTGATGCTTAACTATGCTTTGATTCAATACGGCCTCAACTTCCTCATGCAGC
>NW_024016650.1:0-1576 GCF_000499745.2 Eimeria mitis | reverse complement strand
CAGCAGCAGCAGCAGCAGCAGCAGCAGCAGCAGCAGCTTGCGCTGCAGCAGCAGCAGCAGCAGCAACAGCAGCAGCAAGACTGGTCTGTGTGGGTGCAGACCTCTACCTGTGTGCAGCAGCACGTGCTGCTGCGGAGGCCCCCAACTGCAGCAGCAGCAGCAGCAGCAGCAGCAGCACAGGAGAGACAAGAAGAAGTTTTGTATTACCCCCCGCTGCCGCCGGCGAGGCCCCGCTTGAAGCAGCGTCCGTGTTCTTTAGGCAACTGGCTAGGCCCTGGCTGTTGACAGCTAGCTAGCTAGCTAGCTAGCTAGCTGGCTAGCTAGCTAGCTAGCTGGCTAGCTAGCTGGCCAGCTAGCTGACTAGCTGGCTGGCTAGCTAGCTAGCTGGCTAGCTAGCTAGCTAGCTGCGGGGAGACTGAGATACTGACGCACGCAGCTCTTCGCTAGTTGTCTCCACAGCGCAGCTTACACGGATGCCTGGCTAGCTAGCTAGCTAGTCAGCTAGCCAGCTAGCCACAGATGCACCTGAGCAGCTGCATGCATGCATGCATGCATGCATGCATGCATGCATGCATGCATGCGGTGTCCCTTCTGAACCTTTCGCTGGTTTTTGGTTTGTCTCCGCCTCCTGCGGCAACTGCATTCTTGTCGGCTTCTTTCTTGTTATTTTGTTTGTCTCCTTTTGTCTCCTTTTGTCTCCTTTTGTCTCTTTCTCTGTCTCCTTTTGTCTCCTCTTGTCTCTTTCTTTGTCTCCTTTTGTCTCCTTTTGTCTCCTTTTGTCTCTTTCTATGTATCCTTTTGTCTCTTTCTTTGTCTCCTTTTGTCTCCTTTTGTCTCTTTCTCTGTCTGTGTTTGTCTCCTTTTGTCTCCTTTTGTATTTCTCTGTCTCCTGGTGTCTCCTCTTGTTTCTGTCTGTCTCCTTATGAAGCCCTTCTGTGCTGTCTGTCTCCGTTTGTCTCCTTTTTCTCTGCCTCTTTATCTTTTGTTGTTTTGTCTCTGACTCTATCTGTCTCCTTTTGTCTCCTTCTCTCTCCTTTTGTCTCCTTTTGTCTCTGTCTCCCTCTGTCTCCTTCTGTCTCCTTTTCTTTTGTCTCCTCTCCTTTTGTCTCCTTCTGTCTCCTTCTGTCTCTTCTTGTCTCCTTCTGTCTCCTTTTGTCTCCTTCTGTCTCCTTCTGTCTCCTTCTGTCTCCTTCTGTCTCCTTCTGTCTCTTCTTGTCTCCTTCTGTCTCCTTCTGTCTCCTTTTGTCTCTGTCTCCTGAGGCGTGTGTCCGCCGTGGGGACGCGCAGCAGCTTCTGTGGCTGCGTGCTGCTGCTGGGATTCCTTATAGCGGTGGCTGCATGCAGCCTGCATGCAGCGTGCATGCAGCCCCGATAGTTTGGGGCCTGCATGCAGCGTGCATGCAGCGTGCATGCAGCGTGCATGCAGCCTGCATGCAGCCTGCATGCAGCGTGCATGCAGCGTGCATGCAGCCTGCATGCAGCCCCGATAGTTTGGGGCTTTCATTCTTCTTTAAGACACAGTGGTGAGGGGAAAGAGGGGTGGGTGGGGTTGTTGTTCTCTGCTGATGCCTAGACA
>NW_024016649.1:0-1576 GCF_000499745.2 Eimeria mitis | reverse complement strand
GTAAAAGCTGCACTTCAGGAGTCCTCCTGCTCGCGTCCGGAAGACAGACTTCCAATAGATGTAGCTGCAGGGGCAGAATATCCCCAGCTTCAAGTCAAACAAGAGCCTTTACAGAACCAGATACCCAGTTTCTGAATTTAAACTTAAGCAGCAGCACTAGCAGCACTTAGACAAGAATCCTCCAAGTACAGAAGTCAAGCCAAGGCAGAAGAGCCAGCTGCACAGGTGTATCGACAACGAACCCCGTACACTCACCTGCGGTCTGACGTCACTTCCTTGTCAACTTAAACGCTTACTAAATAGAAGTGGATCCAAATATGAACATATAATGAAATCTACTTGTACATTGAGCTATAGTTGCGAATATACGCCCAGTGTGCTTCCCCGGTAGGCTCAGCTGCCGAGGCCGATCAAGGACCTTCTAGTCTACAGCATAAGAGAAAGAGCTTTTTATAACAATACAAAAACGAAACAAAGAACAAACGTTCATTCTGCTGCTCAGCATGCAAGAAGCAATTTTCCTTGGCTACTTCGTTGTCGGCAACTTGCCCGTGGGGCGTTGGCGCCCCACAGGCAAGCTAGCGTGACGAAACGGCTTCAGTGGGCTTCGACCTCAATATATTCTAATTTCCTACGTAATTTCAGGTATTTAATAAAAGCATAATAACAAAGTTTACAAATAGACTGGAAAGAGTACAGAAGGCAGGCAGTGGGTACTCGTTGTTAGTCTTGGGTCCCTTATGCGCGGTTCAAGCAGGAAACCGGGTGGGGGCTCGCAAGTGTGGGGATCATTGTCGACTGTACTCGAACGGGATCACTTCTATAGGAGATCTGCACGTTCGCCGCTACATCGACAGACAACNTGTACTCGAACGGGATCACTTCTATAGGAGATCTGCACGTTCGCCGCTACATCGACAGACAACACCACAAGTCGCGATGACGAGTTATGCGTCCTGCCGAACTTGAAGGGAGGCCCCGGACCGGCAAGGGACGGCGGCTTTGATGATCAAGGAAGTCGGGCGAAAGCTCCACTTCCCTCGGCGTGGACGGGTCTGAGCGACGTTTCAAAAGAAAATATTCACCAAAAGTATATCTTTTAGAGACTTACTTTAGAGTTTAGGGTTTTTAGGACCGGCTAGGAGTTTTCCGGCTGCTTTTTTCGCGTGCCTTCGATGTTATGCTGTGTCGCTGTGCTGTGCTGTCCGTTTCGGCGGAATCGATCATTTTTCGGGACAATTCAGTTAATGAGTTGAGTCCTGGTATTTGTTATGTACTCGATTTTGTATTTCTGTACTTTTGAGAGCTCTCAGTGTCCCGTTACCTGTTGTATCCGTCGGGGAAACACCGCCACCGAGGCACGTCGTAGATCGGTTCCGGATGCGCGGTAGTCAAGGCCACAACATTCAGAAGTCATGCTGTGCCGGACCGATGAACGTTCCCAGGTAGCGGTTAGTAAGCAGTAAGGATGTGAGGGACGCTGCCGAGAAATATTTTAAACAGTGGGCGGTTCACGCTGCACTCGACGGTCAAAGCTTACAGAACGCTGGCAAGTTGCTGTCGCCACGTTCGTGTA
>NW_024016648.1:0-1576 GCF_000499745.2 Eimeria mitis | reverse complement strand
GCCACGTCGTTCTCAAAGCGCTTTTTCTTTCGCAGGTGAGTGAAGAATTCTCCTCCTGTCAGTTCAAAATACCATTGAGCAAAACACAGCACCAGAGGAAACTTTCCTCAGGCCATAGAGAGTAACGGCACATCCATCTCGTTAAAGGCGAAGCAAGCAGCTCAGGAAGGACCCTTGCGTCATGCATGGGTGCTAATCAAAACAGAAGAAACCCTAGTACTAGTGTCCATACAGCGTACAGAACTCCCGTTTATATATTCTTTACCTTGGACAAATTCCATCACAAGGTACAAATACCGCGGGTCTTGAAAGGTCCCGAAGCAGCGAACCTGCAGTATACAAATTGCAAACATGCTGATGCGTCCAGTAGTTTCCACTGCAACTATTCAAGTTATCAATACGAGGATACGCACAGGTACAGGCCACAACAACTCCTTTTAGAGTTGGCCTTTGGTGGCGTCAGCTAGTGAGTTGCTTTCATTCCCACCGTGAGTGGGTGATCCAGCCCCAAAAGAATAGCCTTTTCGTTGAGTATATGATCAACGTGTTTCAACTTTATGATGCTGGCCTTCTTTAATATCTTGATTGCCACTCGGGGAGGAACTTGGGTTGTGTCTTCTAGTGAAACGCCCCGGGATTTCAGATATTTTGCACATTTCACCCGTCCAAATGACCCTGAGTGCACAGGGTACTCCTCTCTACTCACAGAGATGTATATTTTCCCTGTTTGAACTTCTTCGCAAGAGAAGAACATGCATTGGGGCTGTATTCAGTGGGGCGATCCACATAGACGGCAAATTTATGCTCGCTACCCCGCAGTTATAATAAAAGGATCCTCTCGTAACTTAATAAAAAAGTAAACGTGTAACAAATAAAATAAATAATTATAAAGTACTGGACGGTCACACAAGCTGGGACGGGGAACAGCGAGGCAAAGGCTAGGGCTACAAGGCTGTGCAGACCCCATATCACCGGCAGCAAGTGGATAGACAAGAACTGAAAGATACAGGGAATAGAAGAAGCAACGTATCCGCATAGTGCTTGCATCGTACAGGCCTTATAACCGCCCAAACCCTAAACCCTAAACTCAGTATGCCTGTCTCAAGTCAAACGTCTCTAGGGGGGTGTAAACTTTTGCCTATTCTCCCACGAGAAGACGCAAAGCGAGCCACTGCCACCTCCTGTAGCAGGAGCCTTGGCATCAGGCAAAGGCGCTGATGGCCTCGCGTAGGAGTAAGAAACCGTTGTTTCTGATTCTTTCATTCAGGGTTCTACGGCTGACCCCTTGAGAGCTTTAAGAGCCGTGCATGATCCAGTACAGTTTCACGTTTCGGTTAAGGAGAATCGAAATTATCTGTTTTTTCGTTTTGCCTCTTTTTATTTTCGGGATTATGCGGATGTCTGCCTGCCTTTGGGTGGAGGGGATCTCTATTATGCTGGGCTGTGGAGCAGCGTCTATCACCTATCTAGTGTTTCATATCTATTGCTTTTCACTTTCTGGTGTTATCTCTTAGCCGCAGCAGCGGAGCTAGTGAAGAGGGTTCTTGTTTGCATCTGTCGTGGGCTTACCGGTGCC
>NW_024016647.1:0-1577 GCF_000499745.2 Eimeria mitis | reverse complement strand
TAGCCCCCCAAACCCAAACCCTAACCCCTAACCCCTAAACCCTAAACCCTCGCCCCCCAAACCCAACCCCTAAACCCTAAACCCTAAACCCTCACGGGGCCTTGAAAGTATGTATTATTGTCTTACATATTTTGTATAATATGTTCATCTGCATCATGTTGGTGTGCGTTTTCTATGAGTTGCAGAGAAAAAACAAATCTAAGGTTTGTTGCTAGAGATAGAGTAAGCAAAAGTTTTGTGGGTGTGGTGTATTGCGGGTCACTTCGTTCTTTAGCATCTATAAATCTATATATAGTTTCAGCTGTTCTGGGTGTTTGTGAGGATAATATATCTTTTAATCTTTGTATTAGATCCGTTTGATTAAAAAAAATATTTAATTCTTTATAAAATAAATCTAATTCATATATAAAACTAGCAGGGTATGCATGTTGCTGTGTATGTACACGCTGCAGCAGCAACCGTGTAGAGTTTAGGTCTTCTGGTCCCGCACATCTATGTAATTTATTTTGTATTTTATTTTTTATTTCGTTTTTTAATTCTTTTGGTATATCATCTCTATGAGCTATATTTCTTATTCTTGTTAGTGGCTGTGAAACACGAAAAGCAGCAGCAAAAGAAGGTAAAGAGGGGGGAATCGAACGCAGGACCAGCCTCAATACAGAAGAAAAATCATCTTGTCTAGAAGCAATAGATTGTAGTAATATCTCCAGGTGTATAGACACCTCACGAGATATATTTGCATGTTTATTTGGACGAAAATGTTTACCATCTTCTTTACATTCTATAAAACTCTGAGATATGAGCTCAGCATACACCCCAGCATAACATAAAGCATCAATAGCAGCAACCATCTGTTCTGTTGATGCCTTAGATAAACTGCTGCCGTCTCCTGTTTTCTTTATTATATTTTTTATTATTTCTAGTTTACACCCCCAAGAAGGAGAATATCTATCACCATCTATAATAAACCCTAAAGCACCACTAGGGCTCAATACAGAACCAACACCATATCCTCTTGCTGCTGCTGCTCCTGCTGCTTCTGCTGTTCCTTCTGCTGCTGCTGTTCCCTCTCCTCNCCATATCCTCTTGCTGCTGCTGCTCCTGCTGCTTCTGCTGTTCCTTCTGCTGCTGCTGTTCCCTCTCCTCCTGCTGCTGCTCCTGCTGCTGCTGCTGCTGCTGTTGCTGCTGCTGCTGCAGGGCCTAGAAGACGAGCACAACTCTCTACTCCCCCCCCAGAACCAAAAGGAAGAGGAGTTGAATCACCGGGAGACTGAGGAGATAAATCTAAGCCAGAAGAAAGCCGGTGCAAAGAAGAAGAAAAAGAATCGTCTCTAGACCTCCCCATCCATGTAGCTTCATGCTGCTGTCTACGGTGCTGCGGTGTTGCTGCTGTATCCTGCTGCTGCTGCAGCAGCAGCAACTCCTCTCTAGGCTCACCATAACGAGCACGATAACATACAGAAGCAGCAGATGCAGGCAGCAATCGATTCGCTGCTAGAGGCTCCCAGTGTACGCACGAGGTTTCTGGCCCCACGATGATGAACTTGAATTCGACAGCAGCAGCAGCAGCAGCAGCA
>NW_024016646.1:0-1578 GCF_000499745.2 Eimeria mitis | reverse complement strand
GCTTCCCACAACCCGTAACTACACGTACCATGTTTTGTGAAACGGGGCTGCCGTATGCAGTCTGAAAGCAACTGCGATGTTGGCAGATGCCGATATACTTGTGAACGCAGTGAGTTTGCTTTCACTTCCAGAATAGTGTCGGTTTCCTGCATGGACTGAACCGCACGCCTCAGTGCCCTAGATGCCGTGAAGCAAACCGGCGCTCCAGCTGTATGCATGCTGCCTTTCGTGGCACTCTCGGGGATCTCACCGAGACACGGCTGGGCTCCCTGAATCATTGACTGGGCAGGCTGTACGCGGGAAAATTTATCTGTCGGACGAAGGCGTGGGATGGCTTTCTGTCCGTTATTAGACGTCGACCGTTAGTATGAGCACTTGTAGAAACAGATGGATGGCGCGATGAATTTTTTTGTTGTTTGGGTAGTGGGAGCGGGAGTGCATTTCGCGAGGTGCTGTTGGGATATTGTTTAGTCTTGCTAATCACTCCGTGCATCATTGTTACTTAGAGCTGACAGCTGTAGAAGGTGGCACGTTTTGTCTGTGGCGGTGCTGTCGAATGTGTGGTCTTGAAAGGCCACAAATTGGAGATGCGAATCCGCGGTTTTGTTGCAACGACCAGTCGACTCTATAAAACGATGCCAGTTGACATCCCCAGCATGGCAGGCCTTGACGACCTTGCCCCTCAAAAAAAAACCGGACGGGAAGGGACAAACGAGCAATTTCATTTCACCTCCGCTAACTATGGTCGTGCATTCTGGGACGCAATGACGACTGTTGGTTGTTTCCGAGGCGCAGTAGACCTGAGGTTGACATTGGTCTGTCTGTGCCTGCAGGCAGTGGGCTACTTTCACTACCCTTGCTGATTGTGGGGGAGTGTGCTCTCGTTGGAAGCCTGGTCTTAGTATGGTACAGGGCAAAATAATGGGAGGCCAGAGGCTTACTTCGACAATTGGTTAAATAGAGGCAGTAGACCTGCGGTACTGTCCGGAGGTGGTGGTACCATTGACCCCTGCGAGCACTTTATACTGGCATTTTTTTTTGAACTGTCATTGCTTCGTTGCATGGTTGGTTGTTTGGCATGAGGTATATTTTTTGGAATTTCTGCTCGTTTCTAAGCGGATTGACGGGGGTGAGGGCCAGACGCGGAGGGTCACAGCAGTCTCCAAACGGTGCAGCGAGTGCGTCACGTTATTGTGCTGTGAACAAGTGCCGTATCGTTTCCTCGAAACATCTACAAAGGCGGTGTCTGTTGCGTAACTTGAAAGGCTTCTGCAGATGGTCGGTTGACTGTGCTGTAACGAAGTGCTATGTCGCTTTGCTCGACGCATATGCAAAGTAAAGCACTGCGCGAATCGAAGGACATGGCGCGTGCAGGAGGCGGAGACAGTATCATCATAGGACTCTTCAAAGTATCTTCTGTATGTATGCCGACGTCTCTCGTTTGTTGCCTTTGTTGCCACGAAACCAGTGGCCTAGACTCTTTATGGCGCTGCGTTGCGCGTGACTGGCTGCGTGCAGTAGGGCAGTCATGCCCAGGCTGCGCCTCTTATTGTTGGAGCACTGCAGTGGGATGAAGCC
>NW_024016645.1:0-1579 GCF_000499745.2 Eimeria mitis | reverse complement strand
TATATATATATATATATATATATATATATATATATATATATATATATATATATATATATATATATGCTTACCGCATAACAAAGGGAATCATGTGTTTGGGCATATCTTTTCTTGTTTTCCCCGTCCCCGCATCTATTTCTTTTTGTCTGTCGAGGAATACGGAGTGCAACAGCGCGGCTACAACACCTTCAGGGTACTTGAGAGCCATTCCCGCTGCAGCTTCTGGGTCTTTCTCCCCCGTATCCCCCAATACAACTGCGGGCCCTCCACTGCTCAATGCCTCTGTAAACCCCCGCACCTTGGCCTCTCCTCGTGAATGCTGTGAAGCAAGAACTTGGGCAAACTTAATCTGGTTCTGATAACCCAAAGGCCAGCGCGGGGCGCTTGCACCGTACAGCTGCCGCACACCGCTTGTGAATATTGCATCTATATCCTTGAAAAAGGAAGGGGGGCGCGTCAACTGGGCAAAGAGAGAAGTAGAAACCCTCGCTGAAAGAACGCCAGCTTGTCGAGGCAAAACATACTGGGGTGAGAACTGCTGCACGTCGTATGGGCAGTTCTCCGTCTGCGGAGAGTGAAGGGGTACAGGGCAATGCTCTATAGGAATACGCAAGCCGTTGGGGGTACATGTATGAGGCCCCAATGCAAGCATAAAGAGCAAAGTACCTATTGCAGGATAGGGGAGCCCACGAGCAAACTCACTGTCAATACCACCAATATGTTTACCAAAAGCAGCCATAGATCCCGAGCACCATAGAGTATCATCTACATCTGTAAGAACCAATACTTTGCCGAAAGAAGCACCAACACGGCCAAACGCATTCGGCTCTAACATCTCCGAGACCACAACAGCACCTGTTGGGACGGGACCTGCACCTGCACCGGATAGCCGGTGATCACGTTGTACAGGAAGCGAGATGCTGCGGTGACCCATTGAGGAAGCTGATGAAGCTGATGAACGTATAGGATGAGGAAAACGTAACTGTGGGGGAATATCATCTGCAGCAACCTGAAACACGCTAGGAACAGGAACGCCACCACCTGGCTGCTGTCCCGGTTGTGTTGGTTGTGCCGTAGAGTTATTGTTGTTCTGATCGCCACTTGATTCTTCACTGTCATCTTCAGATGAAGGATTTTCTGGGGGTGTTTCCGCCGCAACGTGTGACCAGCTCCTTAAGAAAAATAATATAAAAACAGGAAGGAGAAGGGGCAGCCTGGTCCGTCGGGCTCCTCGACGTCCCCGCACGGATTTCACTGAGAATGCTGCTGTTTCAGCGCGTGTTGCTGCTTCTCCTGCTGGTGCTCCAGCAGCTGCAGGCTCAGCTGCTGTTGCTGGTGCTGTTGCTGTTCGGCCCCAGGCCCCAGAGGGGCAATCTAGTGTGAGGGAGGGCGCGGTCATGCCGGCTGTAGGATATCATTCAGCACGGTTGCTTATGTGCGAATGGGAACACTTGAACAAAGCCAAGAAGCACATACGTCAAGCCCCCTCACCAGATCCCCTCTCCACTCCTCGCCAGAGGCGAACTTAGAAAGCGTATGGCCGCGATGGCACCGGCCCAGCCCCAGTCAAGCCATGCGG
>NW_024016643.1:0-1579 GCF_000499745.2 Eimeria mitis | reverse complement strand
CGCCTAGCAGCTGCATCTGGGCACTTCTCTCTGCTGCTGATCTTGTCTCCATTTGCACTTTCCATACAAGAGCCAAATGACTGTCTCTTGCATGTCGCTGTTCATGTGACTGCGTTTTCAGGACAATGTGGCAGTTTAGTATTCAGGGTTAGTAAACATCTGCAGAAATCTGCCGACATTGCCAGCACCAGCGGCCGACACGCGACTGGACCTTTGATTGTCTGCTGCCTACGCAAATGAAGTTCTTGCTGGCTTGTCTGTTTGTGAACAATGGTGAGCAGCCTCGTGCAAACTGGATCCGCAGGAAGTGCGTTGAATGCGGCGACCCAATCGTCTGCAGCAGTAGCAAGTATTTAGTGACTGCAGGCAGTTGCCCCTACACGCTCTTGTGCAGAAACGTCCTTGCAGGTGAAGATTAGCCACCTTATATGTAGAGCATTGGGGAATACCAGCATCTTCTCGATACTGTTGGCATTCGTAGCCATGGCCGACCTCTACATCCGGTGCAGTGCGTCGCATGTTGCCCGTGTTTTCGATCGCGGACCTGGTTTGCATTCGTCACGGTTTGTGGCTGTGCTTGTGTCACTCCGACAAGCGCTTTGATGAGGTCGTATTGCTTCGCGTACGCCTTNACGCCACTCCCGCTGGCTGCTAACTCTTCCTCACGCACAGACCGAACAGGAAACTAGGGCAGGCTCCACTGTCGGTTGGTGGTAACGTTATGCAAAGCATTTCGTGCAACCTTTCGTCAGCGGCGACTCGCATTGTAGCATTGGTATCTACGTTCCACTGCTGCGCAACATGTGCTAGCGCATGTTCCCATCTGCCGAAGCCGCCAGCGCTGATGAGCACACAAAGCTGGCTTCTCTATATCCCTGTTCCATCTCTTCTCTGATGCGCCGTGCAGAGTGTTTTGCATTTCAGTGGATGCGTGAAGAAGGAGCTGAGACGAGGTGCAACGCGTGTCGACTATCAGCGAGTGCGTTGGGTAGTGCCGACAAGGAGCTAAGACAGCACAGTCTTTGTGCCTCGCCCTCAGGCTTCGACTGTTGCGTGAACTGACCTATCGGTATATTTGGAGCCTTTCCGTCGCCGAGTGCGTGTTCTATCCTTTCTGTTGATGCAACGTTTGTGGCGAGCAGTTAGCGGTCTGGTGCGCTGTCTTTCACGCGCTACGTGTCATCAGTCCCCATCGGACGCGGCTCGTCCACCTTCCTTCTCATTTTGCCACAGCGCGTTTTGTTTTACATGCGTGTTGCTGTTGAGGCGTTTAGGTTTAGCGTGTTCAGGTGCTGGTGACGCATGACGGAACTTCTGGTTTACACCGCGGCATTCTTGGCTAGACGGATTCAGCAGCGATATAAACCGGGTAACGCTTCACATTGTTCTGGCCTGCTCCGTAGTAGCGAAACGGACGACTCGTGGGGGCTCGAAGGTTTTCCGATCGAGCGCCGTGAATGCATTGGTTGAATGCCGACCAGCGCATTGACGGCGCCACTTCCGAATGATTATTGCAGAAGCATTGGGATTAACTGTGTCTGGCATTTACTCAAGTGCCGCATCGAGATACCATGCAACG
>NW_024016642.1:0-1583 GCF_000499745.2 Eimeria mitis | reverse complement strand
TTTGCTTCGTCTGCTTCTAGCCGCACCTGCACACAAACCCTAAACCCTAAACCCTAAACCCTTATTTTCAGGTATAGGGGCTATAGGGGTTTGTTAATAGTTAGGGTTTACAGGTAGATGCTTGATTAGGGTTTAGGGTTTAGGGGTTTATCAGGGTTTAGGGTTTAGGGCTTGATTAGGGTTTATAGTTTCATAAGGGTTTAGGGTTTATCTTGGGCAAAGGGTTTCACGAGGGTTTACGGCTTAAACTCTGATTAGGGTTTAGGGTTTGACAAGGGTTTAGAGTCTGATTAGGGTTTAGGGTTTCGGGTGTGTCTAGGGTTTATTAGGGTTTAGGGTTTGACTAGGGTGTAGGGTTTATTAGGGTTTAGGGTTTGACAAGGGTTTAGGGATTAGGGTTTGGGGTGTATCTAGGGTTTATGAGGGTTTAGGGTTTGACAAGGGTCTAGGGTTTCGGCTGTGTCTAGGGTTTATTAGGGTTTAGGGTTTGACAAGGGTTTAGGGACTAGGGTTAAGGGTTTATCTAGGGTTTATGAGGGCTTAGGGTTTAGGGTTTGACAAGGGATTAGGGTTTAGGGTTTATGAGGGTTTATGAGGGTTTATGAGGGTTTAGGGTTTACGATAAATTTGGCCATAACATCTGGCCTATCAAGAAAAAAAGTAATTCTTCTAAACCCTTCTGCTTCACACTGTGTACACAAAAGTTTATTTGTTTTATATAAACCCGAAAGTTTAAGATTCATATTGGGGTGTATGTACACCTCAGTCTTCACTCTAAACTCTTTATTTGCTGCTGCAGGCAGCAGCTCCGATGATATATGTAAACTCCCTTCACTATCTACACTGTACCCTCCTGCTGCTGTACCCTGGGGGCCCCCAGCGGGGGCCCCCCCAGTGCTGCTGGGGGCCCCCCCAGTGCTGCTGGGGGCCCCCAGGGGGGCCCCCTGTACCTCCTTGTCGTCAACCCAAACCCTTCTTAAGTCTAAACCCTCACCATCCAACACCAAGTCTGCTGGGGGTGTACCCTCACGCCGGCGAACTGTTAGTATAGAGGTAACCTGAGCAGCAGCAGCAGCAGCAGCAGCAGCAGCAGCAGCAGCTGGTGTGGTTGTGGTTGGGGTTGTGGTTGTAGGTGTTGTAGGGGCGGGAATGGGGGGAGAAAGAGAAGCAGCAGAAAGAATAGTAGCCACTGCTGCTGCTGCTGCTACTGCTACTACTGGTACTGGTGTTGCTGCTGCAACTACTACTCCTGCTGCTGCTGCTGCTGCTGCTGCTACTGCTACTACTGGTACTGTTGCTGCTGTTTCTGCTGCTGTTTCTGCTGCTGTCGCTGTTTCTGTTTCTGCCGCTGCTGCTGCTGCTACTCCTGCTGCTGCTGCTGCTGCTGCTGCTGCTGCTGCTGCTGCTGACCTTGGTTTCTTCTTCATCTAGGCGGAAGCATAGGTTAACGTGGTCGATAAGAAAGTCCGTGGGTTTATAATCTAAGCGTTTTTTTTCTTTGGGGGCTTTGGTGGGCCGCAGCACGAGCTGCTGCTGCTGCTGCTGCTGCTGCTGCTGCTGCTGCTGCTGCTGGGGTTTATCGG
>NW_024016641.1:0-1585 GCF_000499745.2 Eimeria mitis | reverse complement strand
GCCCAACTAAAGTCGCACTTCCTGAGCACACGGTGCGTACAGCTCCCCACGAACTCCCACAGATTACAACGACGCGCAACTGCACAACCTAGTTTGTAGACATTATGCATACGCAGGAAATATGTATTGATCGTTCTAAAACGCCCATATGCCACCCAAAAGGCAGCCCAAGCTACGCAGGGCAGACATATATGCAATCCGCAGCTTTGCGACGCATCCGTCTTTGCGGAGATCCATAACCAGCGGATCCGTGGAAGCCTTTTGCATCTCCCTCATGCAACACACAGCCCAGACGGCACGTGCCTATACTGCCTGGCGAATATGGCGCCTGCGCAAATACTAATGAATTACATACACCACTACGTAGGTTCAGAGTCGATCAGCCACTTGAGGGTTTCGCCGACTCGTGGATCAGTACAGCATTTACATGCGACTCCGGCCACACACTTCCTGTCGACGATATCGATATCGTCACCACTGTTCTGCGCAGGTGCCCTCGAAGGTCTTGCATTGTGGTTGAATCTGAGGCAGCGCTCGTCACACTGCAGGCCCCAATAGTATATTGTAGCTAACGAATGCACGGGCAAAGTGTTTACCCAGTGCGGGCGGGATACATCAACGAGACCAAATAGCCCCGGACGCTACGTGGTGCTTTAGCCACACACTCCCTGCAGATCCACTGCGAAGCTCTACTTGCGGCCCCTTTACAGGCCTCACCAGGAAGAAATTAAGCCACGCTTTGGCGAGCCTGTGGTGTACTTCACACAAGCCGCTTCACTACTTCGTTTCACAGCCTTTCCGTCGAGACGTTGTTCGCAGCAACCCGCAGTTTGACTATGGCGCAAAACATTCAGCCAGTCCCCTGAAAGGTTCACTTCGGAAACGCAGTGTGTACATCGCAGAGCGAGACCTTGCGCGATCTGCCAAGCAGACGGTCCTCTCATATCGAAGCCTCCACGGCACCACCCCGTCACTGGATGCTTCTGGAAATGCGGTCTATGCCCAACTAAAATCGCACTTCCTGAGCACACAGTGCGTACAGCTCCCCACGAACTCCCACAGATTACAACAACGCGCAACTGCACAACCTAGTCTCTAGGCCTTATGCATACGCAGGAAATATGCATTGATCGTTCTAAAACGCCCATATGCCACCCAAAAGACAGCCCAAGCTACGCAGGGCAGACATATATGCAATCCGCAGCTTTGCGACGCATCCGTCTTTGCGGAGATCCATACCCAGCGGATCCGTGGAAGCCTTTTGCATCTCCCTCATGCAACACACAGCCCACACGGCACGTGCCTATACTGCCTGGCGAATATGGCGCCTGCGCAACTACTAATGAATTACATACACCACTACGTAGGTTCAGAGTCGATCAGCCACTTGAGGGTTTCGCCGACTCGTGGATCAGTACAGCATTTACATGCGACTCCGGCCACACACTTCCTGTCGACGATATCGATATCGTCACCACTGTTCTGCGCAGGTGCCCTCGAAGGTCTTGCATTGTCGCTGCATCTGAGGCCGAGCGCGTCACACTGCAGGCCCCAATAGTATATTGTAGCTTACGAATGCACGGGC
>NW_024016640.1:0-1586 GCF_000499745.2 Eimeria mitis | reverse complement strand
TCATTCCGACCAGTCTTTATCTTCAGATTACCCCCGCTGAGCTTCAACGAACCCTCCTGAGGGTCTTCGAGCGCGCCTGGGGCAAATTGGGGGCTGCTTCTCGCCGCCACGGTGAAAAGATATCTCACGGTAAGCAGCAGGTCGGCCGATGGGAGGGGCGGCTGCCTGTGGAAAGGCCCGTAGTGCTATTGCCCGTAGTCATTTCCTTATCGGGAGCCTTTACGCAGTCAGCCAGAACATCCGCGTGGATTGCACGAGGGATGCGGAAAGCAACCGAATGCTTAGTGCTGGTTAAGATGTACGTGCTGTGAGTTGCAGTGGCGGTGGTACTGGACTTCAACGATATGTCTCAGTTGGACCTTGCTGCTTATTCAACGCACCGTCTTTTGGGGGATATTGGGGAAGTCTTGCGAGCGTATTGCCCTTGGCTTGTATATAAGATCGTCGTTTTCAAGCTGCAGTTCGCGAGGGAATTCCTGTGGGAGCTTCTCAGGTAGGTTAAGCACTGGATAAGCACCTCTTCGTGACGGCTGCATTTATCTTCTCATTTGCGTGCCTGCAGTAGTAAGCTCAGTAGTCTTGTAGTGGACTATAAAACGCCCACTGTTGACGGAGCGTTGTACGTACTTGCTCGGGCCTGCCTGGACTGGCAGTAGCAGCTTCCCTTTTCTTACCTTCTCGTTTGTCTCATGCTTTCGGGGTTCAGACCAGCTCTGCATGCAAACTGCCGCGTTGTGACGGCAGAGGATGAGGACGAGCTGCTTCAGGAGATCCAAGCAGACGGGTGAGCCGTTTGTCAACCAGCTGGCACACACTGTGCACAGGAACCCATTGTGCAGCGCATAATCAGCCGATTCAGCGTTTTCACTTCCTCTCTACTATTTTATACCCTAAAGGCATTTCCTGGCTTGAAGTACGGAATCCTCTTAAAACCGTATTCTGTGATGAAGTGTTCAGGTTTTAGATTGCACTGCAGATTTTTAAGCTCCGGCATGCGCTATAGGCACTGCATGCTGAGTACTGCTGCATGTTTTTATGCCACTGTATATGTTTTCGAACTATTTGATAACCTGAAATGTATGCCTGTATCCATTGAAGGGTCTGCATCAACTTGCCCTTTTGAATGGCCCAACAATATTGTGTGTTTTGGCCCAGGACCTTCATCCTGCATACTCTTGGAGGTTTCAATGAGTGTAGCGTGTTGCGGTGTCGCCGGCCTGTCTACCGTTTGCCACAGCCTCCCCAGCCACTGGGCGCGAGCGAATGGTTCAGTAAGGAGGGAGAAACAACGGATTTCTGGGAAGACATGCAAAAACTGTACGCGGAGGCGCCGGGAGCCCCACCGGAGGAAGAGCCTGTGGACGACATCAAAACCAGCGCCAGTGACCAAATCAATGCGGCATTATCAAGGCAAATGCAAGATGAAAGCAGGTAACTTATGGAGGTATCGGCACCTCACTGACTGACTTCAGCCAACAGCGCACCTTCCTCAAAGACGTTGGGCTGCTTGTCGACGGGACCGCGACGATAATGCTAAGCCAACATTCCCAGTTTGATCAACCCACTGTTACATGCATTCGTTCACA
>NW_024016638.1:0-1591 GCF_000499745.2 Eimeria mitis | reverse complement strand
TATATATATATATATATATATATATAATGCGTATACATTATATATATGCTTATGTGTATATATAAGGTACTAATACTACACATACACGATATATATAGTATATAGATGCATCTCTCTGTATATAATAAAAATATAAATAATAAAAAAAAATACATATATATAATATAAATATTATATATATTAAATATAAATTAAATATAAATATGTATACGCTGTGTGTTCATATAGCTGAGCTGCCTATACACCTGAACTTTCAGGTGTATAGGCAGCTTTTTTATGTATATTTGTTGCTGCATATATTCTCTTATTTTCTTCTTTTTTCGCTTAGGAGGCGATAAAAATAAATTAAAAAATATATATTTCTTTCTTTTTTTATTTATTTATCTATTTATATCTTTATTTCTTCTTTTCTTTGATGGTGCTTACTCACCCAACCACCAGCACCAACTGTATATCAGCATTTCTCTCTTTCTTTCTTTCTTTCTTTCTTTCTCTCTTTCTTTCTCTCTTTGTTTTTTTCTTTTTTTCTTTCTTTCTTTCTTTCTCTCTTTCTCTCTTTGTTTTTTTCTTTCTTTCTTTCTCTCTTTGTTTTTTTCTTTATTTCTCTCTTTCTTTCTTTCTCTCTTTCTTTCTCTCTTTGTTTTTTTCTTTCTTTCTCTCTTCCTTTCTTTTCTTCTTTTTGATAGTTCTTTCCATCAATACCAATAGGGGTTAGGTTTAGCTGCTGCTGCTGCTGCTGCTGGTAGAACCTGCTGCTGCTGCTGCTGCTGCTGCTGCTAGTTTATGGCCACAACAAAAAAAAAACAAAAGAAGCAGATAAAAAAGAAAGATAAACAAATAAAAGAAAAAAAAATAGAGAAAGAAAGAGAAAGAAAAAGAGATAGATAAGAAACAAAGAGAAAAGAGATATAGATACAGAGAGATACATACAAACACATATATTTCTACATATATATATATATATATATATATATATATATATATATATAGACACAAAAGATAGACGCACAGATACAAATAAAAGAATACAACACGATACATACACACCAAACGCTGAGGTGTATAGGCAGCTAACAACCGCTCTTCTGTCTCCTCAAAAAAAAAATATAAAAATATATAAAATATATATATATAAACATTTATATATAAACATATGTAGATATAAAGATACATATGAACACATATAACAACAAAAGCAACAAAAACAATACAAATATATAAACATATAAAACAAAAACAAACACAAATATAAAAATATATAAAAAACAAAAAAAACAATAAAACAATAAAAATATATAAATATAAATAAAACAAAAACAACACCAATAAACAAATATATAAAAAAAAAAACAAACACAATAGGAAAATACCGACAGATAAAACAAACAAAACAAAAACAAAAAAACAAAAAAAGAAAAATACAGAAATATATAAAACAACAAAAACTGTAAAAAAAGAAATATACAGATATATAAAACAAAGACGATAGACATCTACACAGATACATGTCTTCTTTACTTGTATATATATATATATATATATATATATATATATATATATATATATATATATATATATATATACATAATCT
>NW_024016637.1:0-1594 GCF_000499745.2 Eimeria mitis | reverse complement strand
TATATATATATATATATATATAAGCTGCAAACACTGAAGAGGAACAGAAAAAGATAAGAGGCATCTGAGGTGCTGCTCCCTCACGCTGCTGTTACCGGCGCATCTGGCGCTGCAGCCTGTGCTACCAGTGGTGTGACCAGTGGTCATCTTCTACTGCGTTACTTGCTTTACATCTGTATTAGGAAAATATATAAGCATCTCAACCTGAATACACATATATAAAGAAGCTGCGCGGCGGGCAGAGCCAGAGCCCGTGCGAGGCGACAGGGGTCAAGCAGAGTTGTTAATCGTAGAAAAGAAATATTTAGTGATAGAAAGCAGGAAAGCAAATATGAAGATATATAAAGATATAAATCCTTCTATACAAGTTCCACAGAAACTATTTACAAATGTTTGTACTCTGTGCAACTTTCACTTGCACTGTATATGTGAACGAACACTGGTAGTTATCACCGCTGCGCTTCGATGCTTCTCAGAAACTCAAGCAGGCTGCGGCTCTCCTTTCTCGTTAACCTAGTATTCAGTTTCCTGGTGCGTCTATGCATCAGCACACGTGTATCTAGGAGCTCAGTCTTCTTCGTTTTCTCCTTCTCTCAAAGATATCACTGGGGAGAATTCATGAAAATTTGGTGGTTTCCTTAGAAAACCAGGCTTCTGGTATTTGTACGCTGGGAATAAGTCGATGATGTACAGCGAGGTGTTAGTTAGCCTGGTGTCTACTATCTCCGTCTCCTCCGTTTTCTCCTCTTCTCATCACTCCAAAGGAAAGTTCGATGAAATTTCGGTGGCGAATGGCGCTAAGTTGGGCTCTACCAAGTTTCGAGGTGGCTGCCGAGCGTCACTTCTTTGAGCTTCTTTCCTGGTGTTTTCGTGCTTTCTTCATATATTTCCGAGGTGCTGCAAGCTGACAGCGGTTCTTCCGTACTCAGCTGGCTTCAAACAACGAGATCCGACGCCAGATCAGAACAAGGTGTTGCCTCGTTCACCAGAGGAACCCTAAAATAACAGCTGGGAGACTGCACTATTGTGTTGCTGTTAGTGTTCTGCGTCCAGTTGAACGGCCTGGTGCTTTGGATGGCCTGCGGTTGTCATATTCTGGCCAATATTAAGCCGCTTCATGAATTCGCGCCAGAAAGCGCTCATACGCTTCATATGCGTGAGTGCAATGATGCTTTTCAGCATGCTATGGAGCCTCCAAAGAGGATGAATAAATAGCTGGGGAAAAGTGTTTGCTGTTTTCGAACTCGAACACTGGGTGAACTTGCTGTATCTATCCATAACATGAATTTCATCACGGGGCCTGACCGATGGCAGGCCCATTATGAAATCCAGTGCAATATCCCTCGAGATTCGTTTAGACCTTAAAAGATGCACGCTTTGAGAGTTTTCTTGGGCATTTAAAACTGAAACTCCGGACACTTTTTAACGAGAGTCCTAGGCGTCAACAGATGACAATCGCGAGCTGAAATTTAGTCGAAATATTCAAGATGATATTTTCGAACCGACATTGTGTCCAGTGGCTGGACGAACTGGGGCCGGCGGATCAAGGGCCCGCGGCCGGGTAGAGGATGCAGCCTGGCACAAGTTGCAACGC
>NW_024016636.1:0-13901 GCF_000499745.2 Eimeria mitis | reverse complement strand
TAGGCATTGCTTTATAGCCATTAAAAACATACGGTGACAACGGCAACGCATATAAGCTTCGAGAACATTGCGGCTAACGCAGAGGGGGTGCCGTTGGGATACCAAAGCATGAGTTGTGTATATCACTGCTTGTAGCAAGCAGCAAGCAGTATGACGCAGAAGCGGCACCGGATTTGCGTGCTAAAAAGACAGTCCCTATTGCCAGTTTAAGTATTCTTGAGTTTAAAATGAATTCGTTCCAGCAAAGCCGAGAATAATCTTAAGCACCCAAACGCCTTGTTGCCGCCATCAATGTCTAATGAGGTAGATGTTTGGGTGCATCGTGCTCCGCCTGAGTGGCACACACTGGAGCACCCGTCCATTTCACAACTTCTGCCTCTCTCATATTCAGCTCCAAAAACGAATGCCAAAGTACTAGCAGCAGAAATGGCCTGGACTCCTGCGACGATCCAGCGTCAGCGTGAGGAGACATTGAGCAGTAGGTTAATGAGGCATCGAGAAAGCAGGACAGCAATAGTCAGATGTGGATAGACACTCAGCACACCAGCCAGGCAACTGCCATCAAACGGGTAGTCGCTAGGAAGCCCGTTTCTTTGCACATTCACCACAAGCAGCTTTTTTCGATAAAAGCAAGGCAACAACCCAAGAACTCTCATAATTATTCTAGCATGCGCTCTCAGCAAAGCGACATCCAATCTGTGGGCAATCAAGAATCACAACCGAAGCCACAATATTCCAAAAGATGTCCAACGCACAAACGTCCGAACGCTGTTATAACAGTAGTTTTCCGCATGTCACTGCATAACGTGTTGGTTCTTGCACAATGAGAGTTGCGTCCGCGCTGCGCACGCTCTGTAGGGTCGCCATTCCTTTATAGTGTTATGCATGCGGGTGTTCTAGAACTGAGAGGGGACAGCAGCGCACATTCAAGGCTTCAACGGTAGACCTTTGCAAGTGTCTTCCGGCACTTGTACCTGGAGAGTGTCAGACAGAGCGGCGATCCGTGAAGCGTTCGTATCTGTTTAAATTGTGCATTACAGCAATCTGAACTGCATCGTGAGACCATCAGTTCGAGAGCTGTATGAACATTGTCAGCTTGGGTGTACTTGCGCAAGACTGTGCTGGACTCCACCGGCCTAAGTCACCGCTGATATAGTCTAGCATATTCCTGCGCAGATACACGATGCATGCTCGCCTAGCCTAGCTATTGCTGCATCACTGTCACATAAACGGCATTCACGGCAGTGCAAGTCGTCTTCGCCATCCCTACCATCGCGCTCTAGGGTTCTGGAGAATGGCATGGAAGGATAGAGTAATCCTGGTGACGTTTTTCAAAGTTAAATTCACACACTGAGCACAATCGGCAAGTATACGAAGAAAAGCCGAGAAATGAGATAAACCTGTACGTACTGGTCGCCGCCTGCGTCCCTACACTGCGAACGCTGTGTCGGTCAACCACAGCTAGAGCCCCCCCACTTGAAACCGTGTCGACGATCGCGGATTGTAATCGGCGCCTATACATTACCTCCTCTGTACCAATACGCAACCTGCAATGTCCTTCAGTATACGCAGCAAACTCCTCCCATACGAAGTATTCCATTCCATCCAGATCCTGATGAGTCGAACCAGAAATTGCCTAGGTGACCATGCGGCCTGCCGCAAGCAGTACCCTTGTACTCACCTGCAAAGACGGTTCGACCCTCTTGTTGCTCATTTTGGCAGGTCTGGCGTACCAGCTGCCAGCACAGTGCAGGTTATCCGCTCTGCTCCTTGAATCCAATTGTGGCAAGGGGTTTTCTAAGTAGTATTTCGGTGAGATGGCTTCTCACTAAAGAGTAGAAAGCAACTTGATGAGAAACTTTTGGTGGACAAATGCATATAGGGAATTATCCGACCTACTTCACAAACCACGTATGTAGCCTAAATCTGTGGAAAATATCACACCGAATGACGCTCTAGCAACACTGTTGGTAATGATTTGGCGGATGCACGGGGCAAAATGTATCCATGGTCTGACTAAGTCCTTGCGGGCAACAAATCCTGTATAAATCATCAACCCAAGCTAGAGGTGTGCACGTTCTAGTGGCTCAGGCGCAGTCTCGGCTCAGTGTGTGATGTTATTTGCCGCATGGGCCCGTACACATGACCATCGTTACTTCGTTACACCTGCTGTTCGCGACTTGTCGAGCCTCATATCACTGGTCACTACGAGCAGGTGCAAATGGACACAGAACATTCCCCCTGTCAAACATTGTATTTAAGAGCTGGATTTCTTACGAGGTTCCCGTCTCGCACTACCTGGGTATCAAAACCAACAAGTTTCTGCAATTGCTGTGTTTGAGCTACCCATCGGCCTTGCCAATTTTCTATTTGGATGCCTGATAGCGGGTCGATTACACCGAACCTTTCTGTGCCACGAACACTAAGGCGAAATTGTGCTTTCCAGTGGCACGGAAACATCTCATGCCGAAGGACAAAGAATAATAGCGGAGGTGTTTACACGCAAGTAACATGATGGACGGATGGCCTATTACCGACAGGAGCGAGGGTCCTGACGTGACCGTTGCACACAAAGAGAGACTGCGCAGCCCAAGCACAAAACGTCATGACATGCGAGTACTACCGTAGCACCGAAATCGTCACATGGGCGCAGCACGCCACGACTTTGTCCCCTAACGCACTAAGCTTTACGCTTCGCTGTCAGCCAGGATGGCGCAGACGAAGATAAAGATTGGCTCAGTGAAACGCAGATGTCTCCACCTTGCTGAGTACTAATATAGAGTCCATGACGTCGTTTCCAAATCCGCTTGTCTGATGTGCCTCACGTGCTGTGCCGCATATGAACCTCCGCAGTGCTTGTCGGGTTCATTCGCAGGCACAACCTTGCGCTAGCTACTCCCCTGTAAAGATTATTTGCCTTGGGGGGGAGCTGTATCCAAGAAGTCGGTTTCACTCGCAAAATGCACATCTCTGTTCCTGAAATGGCACCGCGCATGCGAGGGAGGAAAACGCTGTGCCGTAACGGAGACTAAACATCTCGGAAGTGTCAGTCCCGCAGCTGCTGGTCATTTCGCCTGCATGAATAGGACGATGCAATATGTCTGGAGATTAGAAACTTCGAACCAGGGTATTCAATGGAGCATCAACGGTCAACGCTTACACAATTTTCACGGTATTCTCCTAGTCGCCATAGTGATGCTTGGGTTCCTGTTCCAGATAGTACAGGTACCACTGCAGTAGCTCGCATACTGTTCACGACAGAACCATTCACACCGTTCTAGATACCAGCGTCTTCGTGCAAACAAATGCAGTGCCAGACCCGCTTTGAAATTTGCGTGGGGGGCATATTAGAGTGCCTTACGGATTTAATATCTCGCACTGTCTAAGAGGCAAGCCCGATAAGCCGTCCGAGTGCTTATTTAGTGCACCGGCAAATCTATTAAGGGATGCATTGTCTGTTTTTCATAGGTTACTTAAAGAAGGACTCTATGTGCCTACAAGGTCAACCCCAATGCGGCTAATCCACAGCTCTGCAGCAGCCACTGTGCCAGTTGGGCAGTCGGATGTGTGACGTTTCCGCAGAAGCTGCAGGATACCGCGAGACCGCCTCTTAAGTCGAACTTTACCGCAACCGTTGCCCTTACCAACATAAAATGGGCAATGCTTGCCAGAACAGCCATCACATTAGATCTGAGTGCCTTGCTTGGCCATCGTTCACAACGAGCTTGTCGTCATGAAGATTTGTTGGACGAAGGGCAAAAAAGTGCAGCCTGACGAGCGACGTGAAAAGTGTGACTTATCGTCTCGGCAACCAGAGCGTGCCGAAGGTACTGCGGAGCAGCCGACGGAACAGTAGCACCTTCGCTGTGGTGCGTGGCATCCGAGCATATGTTGCACACTTATAGTCCGCTATTTTTTGGCAGTTCCCTTGCCGCTTTAAGCATACGTAGAATGGATAGCTTACCCAAAAGGTGAAGCGACCGTTGCGCTGCACCACTTCACAAATTCTCTGTGGTATCAAGAATCACAGTGCGCTGCACAATTACACACTAGTGCAGACCGCTACACATTATGCTGCCCGTTAAAAGGCAAGCGTGGGCCATACTATGGTAGCTTACAGAGTCCATTTTTCCCACTGGCTGAAGCTCGCAGTTAACGGGAGAGAAGCACATGACCAGCACTTCACGTCGTAATGCACCGAACTCTAATTTTAAGTAGGTAGGCTGTGTAGCGGATTGTTCGCGAGATAATACATCACTGCGCCAGTAGCAATGACCGAAATCGGAGTGCTGCTTGCATTGGTACGCTAGACTTAGTACGCTGTCCTTTGCAGAGCAGTGCTCTAGAATATGAGGAACACCTAGCCTCCCAGGGCATATGAAATCAGATCGTGATCATGGATGTTGTATGTCACGCACGTCCTGCAAAAACCGAGAAACCTGTTCATTGTTTCTTCTCTATATCCGAGGCCAATACAAAGATAATGAATATGTGCTTCTTCTGAGAAATTTCTAAACATTGGAGCATCCTACTGTCAGCTCCATGGCGTGCCAATCGAAACGTCTTAAGAACATTTTGGTATTGGACTGAAAAATCAGTCTAAGCTTTTGCTCACGCTTGGCATAAGGCGGCCAGGTTTATGTGTGCTGGCCTGCAGCCTTGGTGTTATATTGAACTCGCCTATTGCTAGTCGCGTAACGGAGCATGTCGACCGTGGTGCACCTAGTGTGCAGTGCTCCAAATACAAAATCCAATGCACTCACAGACTGATCAGCAGCTCGCAGCCCTTGCAGGTACAGATGTGATCGTCCGACGCACGGCACACAGACAGTGGGGCACTAACCGGGAAACCAAAACGGTTGGTGTTATGCAGGTAGCCATGCCGACAACGNTCTGGGATCCCGTCCGGCATACGAGCTGATCGTTCAACAGTTCATATCTATATCAGCATGCGTACCTAGGCATGGAAGCACCCCTTCGTGCGGTGGAAATTACTACTTTGCTGTCGCACTTCGCAGACGTCGCCCGAATCAAAACAGCCACCGTGCGTCCTGGAGCATGCAGCGTCGTTGAAGGTTGACGGTTAGCGCAGTACGCGTTGCTGCGATCAACCCCCGGATAATTCACGCTGCGCATGTGACGCACAAGCTGTTCAGTTGATATGCATTTCTTAACTAAATAGTGCTGAGGTACGGCTGCCAAGGAGTAGGTGCCACTGGCGTTTACTTATAGCTTGCGAGTGGACGCCATACACGCCTCTCTCTTCATCGAGGCTCTGTAGCATCCACAAAGGGCGACATGCCTTATGGGCGAGAAAAGCAGTAGGCAAATGCATCTTGCGTTTGTCCAGCTACACATGGCTCGACCGATGAAGGCGCTGGTTCATCGAAGGAGAAGCCGTCGGGAAGCTCGAATGGGTCTATGTGAAAAGCGCGATTGACTGCATGCCAAGGGATAAATTTTTAAGTGGAGGGGTCGCAACGCTACCACCTTGCGCATAGTATACGCCGCAGCAGTCGTTCACTATTCAAACGTTTACGCCGCGCTCTCACCCCTTCAAACGCTAATACAGAATGGAGAGGACAGGCTGTGCAGTGCTGGTTTACCTTACAAAATTTCGTCCGACGTCTGCTCGGTGTAGCAGCGTGAAGAGTCCAGCGGACCTGCCGTACAGCCAGCAAGCATTTAAGTTCTATGCATTCAAATGCCAAATTGACTGCGAAAAATGTTGCAACAGTTAACACAAAAACCCCGCGATTTTGATCACACTGTTATTTCTTGGTTACACAGGAGGGAAACGTGTGCTCAGATATGCTAGGAAGTGCCGGCGTTGGCATTCTCAGCAACAAATGTATATGTAGCACGGGAAGCGCATAAAAAAGGCTAGCGCCAATTCAACGATAGCCGGAGAGATTCCGCAGTAAGTGCAAAATGCACAATGGAGCAGATATAATCGATCGGTAATCAGGGCCACGAATGGAATTGTATTTTACCATGGAATGCGTACATACAGGAATAGCAGCCTACACCTGCGCCTCCCGTCCTACCCTACGCATGACGTTGTAAGTGCTATGCTGGCTTGTAAAGGTAGCGCAATTCTAAATATAAAATCTGCTATTTACAGAAGAAAAATGCAACCCAATAATTCCTCGAGCGTGAAGGGTTCTAGAAATTCACCTTGTAAGCACCTATGTCAGCGTATCCGTGAGTCGTCGGACCATCAGCAAGCCAGCGCGGAAAGGTCAAAGTAGGCTAAACATATTGGGTACGCCGTCTCTTTCGAGTCACGGCTTGCAAGATCAAGATGCCCTACAGTCAGCAGCGTCGGTTGGACGAAAGCGATCGACGTGGCCCATTCAACAACAAACCACACTCCCCCCCTGTCAGGCCACAATGCCAGCACTGCCTTTTCTTACGCAACGGGCGATTTGTCTACAAAAGCATATGCCGTTAAAGCCACAAGCCTGACCGTCAAGTACACGCCTATGTCGACAGGTGCACCACGCTAGGCGTATACCAGAACGCATGGTTCTCCTGCGACCTTAACAATTAGACTATGCGCTTTTATACCATGATACTCATATGACGCACCAACTGAACACTCGAACTTGCAGTATAGCACATTTGGTGATTCTTCGGAATCCTGACGCCCTTCGCTGGGATGATGATAACAGGGCATCACGCTGATCATTCCGACACTTCGAAAAAGAGATTCAAACGGACGGCTCGTCAATTGTAGGAACAGCTGCACTTAGAAGCTCCAAAGGAAGCCTGTATCATACTTCGGCACTGCGTGGCATCGAAACAAAGCGAACTGCCCAGCTGCTCGAACTCATTTTCCAGTCGACGCACGATGTCTCTAAAGTGAAAAGTAATATTTCTTGAGGAAACGCGCGCCTGGCGATTTTGTCTGCGCACACATGACGAGCTATGCCAATCGCCGCTCTCAGCACCACCGTTTCCCATACTCTGTCAGATAGACAACTAATATCAACGCATTTGGTCGCCGCACGGACCAGCGTGTTCGCCAATCAGCCTGCAAGCCTGGTGGAACGTATATCGAAGTGAGCTGCATCGAAGCCCTGAACTGCATGCCACGCGCAGGCTATATCAAGAATAATCCTGCTCTGCATCACTAAAATACAAATTAATCGGCAGTCATGCTTTTCGATGACAGGGCAATGCCTGTGCTCTAGGCAGGAAAGCACAATGCATTCTCCCGATTAGCGGAACTAAGTACACGCATTAACCAATGCTTGTCCTGCTCGAGTAATGCATCATTGAGTGCCCGTTAAAGGCCTACAGGAAGTGCTGTGAGGTGATAGCCTGGAATGTTTAGCGAAATGCGATGTGCGTGATGAGCGACGCCGTCCATCATCAAATCAGTACCAGTGAACTATATCGTAGTTTTCTCTAGATTCCTAAGCTAGATTCGGCACAACGCCCGTTGCAGAGTCGCGATGTATAATGTGCAAAACATGGAAAGGCATCCAATGCATATGAAACCAGATCATGAGCGTGGCTGATGTATACAACCCACTTTCTGCAAAACCGGGAAACCTGCTCAACCCTTCACGTCTACGATGCCAACACACAGAGAGTGAACCTGCGCATCATCTGAGAGGCTTATACACATTGCATCGTCTAACAGTCAGCCTCATATAATGCAACTGGAACATCTCAAGAACGTTTTGGGATTTGACTGGGAAACGTCCAAAGCACCTAGCCCATGCTAACATCCAGCCTGCGAGCTATGTCACAGAAAACATGGCCTCCAACTGCATGTGGGAGCAACAACTTAGAGTAGTTCTAGGCACATCACGAAGCCCTCCACCATGCAGCAACTAGTGTGCAGTGCTCCAAATACAAAATCCAATGCACTCACAGACTAATCAGCAGCTCGCAGCCCTTGCAGGTACAGATGTGATCGTCCGACGCACGGTACACAGACAGTGGGGCACTAACCGGGAAACCAAAACGGTTGGTGTTATGCAGGTAGCCATGCCGACAACGNTCTGGGATCCCGTCCGGCATACGAGCTGATCGTTCAACAGTTCATATCTATATCAGCATGCGTACCTAGGAATGGAAGCACCCCTTCGAGCGGTGACTACTTTGCTGTTGCACTTCGCAGACGTCGCCCGAATCAAAACAGCCCCCGTGCGTCCTGGAGCATGCAGCGTCGTTGAAGGTTGACGGTTAGCGCAATACGTGTTGTTGCGGTCAACCCCCGGATAATTCACGCTGCGCATATGACGCACAAGCTGTTCAATAGATATGCATTTCTTAACTAAATAGTGCTGAGGTACGGCTGCCAAGGAGTAGGTGCCACTTGCGTTTATTTATAGCATGAGAGTGGACGCCATACACGCCTCTCTCTTCATCGAGGCTCTGTAGCATCAACAAAAAGCGACACGCCTTAGGGGCGAGAGAAGCAGTAGGCAAATGCATATTGCGTTTGTCCGCCTACACATGGCTCGACCGATGAATTCACTAGATCGTCGGGTGGGGGAAACCGTCGGGACGCTCGAGCAGTTCGGCGTAGTACGCGCAACCCAGTACGTCCCCAAACATAAAGTCGTAGGCCCGGGTGAGACACCGTTGCCACCACAATCTGCTCAATAGAGGCTACCACTCCGTCACGCGCCAAATCTGTGCTACGATTGAAAAGCTTGTCGTGACCACTGCACCTGCTAAACAAAGATTTGGAATGGAGACTTCGTGCAGCCCAACAGCACTGACCATTCCAGAAATGCAGCATGCGTTCCACGGCAGTAGAAGGATTTCGCCTTATTGGTTGTAGTGTAAAGCCTGAGACGCACTTGCTGCAGAACCGGTAAATTGTCTTTCTGCCTGGGGTGTTCACAACAAGCACCATTGCAGCGCAAATACGCTGATCAGTGGCGAGTTCATTTGAATGCTTGCCCTGAAATATACGAAACTTACTAGACAGTACTGGAGTACTCAGGCAACAAAGGCTAGGCGTAACCAGCCGACACTCTTTGCCTATGCATTACACGGATAACAGCGACCGCATAACCACACTTATCTGCACGGTCAGCAACCCGCTACTGGCACGATGGCATGAAACCTTGCACAGACACAATTCACGCCACTGACCTCCAAGCCTCCCCTGTCTCTTGCCCATGCATATGCATCTGTAATATAGAGCGCACTTCCTGAAGAACCCGACGAGCTACCGTAATATTTAAACTGCTGATCTTTCCATTAAGCAGAACACCCGAGTATGCTGGGTGAACCAGAGCGCATTCNACTGCTGATCTTTCCATTAAGCAGAACACCCGAGTATGCTGGGTGAACCAGAGCGCATTCCGCCTTTCTGTGAATAGCCATATAATACTCTCTAAGTCACAGCCCGCTGGCACCGACCTATAACACCGATGATAACGGTGTTACGATGGAAGAGCGTCAAATAATTGATGGCGCCAAAACGTAGCAGAGACGTAGCAGAGACAACATAGGCAGGAACAATTAACATCGAGCAGAATTTGGACATCTTTGTATTCGAGCTGCAAAGTGCAAGGTGGCTCATGCGAGATACGCATCAAGACCAACAAAAGTATTGTTTACGCAACTGCTGCTAGTCGCAAGTTGTCGAATTTCCGGGACGCCCGTTGACCAGTGCAAAACGGCACGGTTATTCCTCTATGACAGTTTTGCAGACGCCTAACGAGACCCTGTGGCCGAACCTGCCGAAATAGTACTTGTCATGTAGCCGTGCTACTACCAACTGTGAACCGCCTTCTTGGGTCTCATGTCCCCAATATTTGACACACGGTCTTTGAACTCGCGTACCTTCGTGCAACTGCCGCTCGGTACGATCTGCCCAGAGGGGACTCAAACGTAAGGCTTTAGCATCGCATTTTGAACAAATAAGAGGCAACCTGATCCATAGTGTTTCGGTGGTCAGGCACAGTTTTGCCTACACATCGCGCGGAAGCGCAACATCATCTGCCCGTGGCAACTGCTTCAGGTATGATGGTTCGCGTGCGCAGAAGGCGATACTAAAGAGCAGCATACAGCACACGCTATGCCTGCCGTCCCTCCTGACATAAGTGACAAACATCACAAGCAGTACAGCTGCTGCAGGCATACCTGCGTGTATTGAGTTCTATGGGGATCCCGGTTCAATGCCTGTATTGCATCCCAGCACACTGTAGCTCAGCGAGAGCCGGTCTGCAAGTGAGAAAACGAATCACCAGACACATTCTAGCGGAGACGTGTAACAGTGGGCATTCCGTCAGCGTCAGCCCCTGAAGAGTCTGCACGAAAAGAAGACACTGTATGAGCCAGCACTTCCAGACGCAGCGGTTCCCAGCGGCACGGCTGTGCAACGCAAATGACACAGCTGCAACCAAACCCGTCGCTGGCAAATTCGTCAACAGCGGAGGCGGCTACCTCAAGGAAACTTTCAAGGCTTTGATGATCAATGCGTTTGCCCTGCTGGCTGTACCGTTTCTGAATTTCATCATCTCACCCGGCAAAAGCAAACCAACACAGAGCCACATATCGCCAACTGCAGACGGGGTGCGCAGAACGGGGCGAAAATCTAAACTCAATAGCTGTGAGGGAAGTGAGCCACGCGTGTTCTACATCTACTTGACTTGATGGCGGCCTACATAGGCTAGTGGCCTACGTCCTGGGGATAATACAAAATGCCTTTGGTGTCACCAGCCGTAGCGAGGAATTCGCAGAGACGGTAACATACGCCATTGCTGACAAGGACCCCGTGTGTGTCACCATACATTTGAAAACCCCCTTAGTTCAGTCAAAATTGCCCTTGCACGGCAACAATCCCAGTGCTAGTGTCGAGAATGTCATCTCCAGGCAAGCTACTGTACTGTTCGAAGGTACAGGCAAGACTTCTGAAAGTAGAGCGACTGTCAGGAATGCGTTGTAGACGCCACAACGTTTACGTGCCTCCATCGCAGCCTTTAGTGATGCGCAACAGAAACGAGGCCACAGGCAACAACCGGTGCACCAAGGCACAGAAAAGTACACGTACGGTCTGAGCATCGTCAATTTTACCGTCGAAGCGGTGAGCGCAAAATTCATGCCACGGAAGGACACCCATGGCAAAGCAATATTTGGGAGCAGGCCGCCGACAGGTGAGTCAGGGCTTGCGAGCTGAGCCACGAAACGCGCTACAACTTACAAGCTAGTTCCCACGGTGGGACATATCTCTTTGCCCCACATGTCCAGAGGTAGCATGACTCCGGGAAAACATAATGCACTGCCCCATGAGAATCATGAGCAGCTTCGTGTTGGCTGTATCTTTGCCTTGCTCCTGCCGCACAGATGAGAAGCATGAACACCATCATGATCACCAGTAGGCTTCAGAGGGTTCAACAACATATCCTGCGCAATCTAGATCTAGTGAGCGAACATGTTTGACGAGGACCTGATGATTCACGTGTTGTGGGTGGAGCCACAAAGATTCGCGTCCATGCAGCTAACGCGTCGAATGCATTTCAGTGCCTACACCAGCCGATTCCGTGGATTTTTGCGAAGAATCCATCTTCAACATTGGCTCGTTGAGCAAAGCGGGCAGGGAAGTACCCCTGTTCGATCCCTTGCCGCTTTTCACAGGACAGTTAATTTTCTGCTTTGGCTATTCGGGTTATCCTACAGAACTGACTCTCTACAGGAGGGGAATATTTCCCTTAGAACGCTCTATTTACCGGCCCATTCAGCAAGGTGAACTCCGGTAGACCCCTGTATACGCGCCTCTGAAGGTTAATGGCGGGAGCATTTACACTTTGTACATGGGAAGACGATGCTATGAGCCGACGGTAACCCGGGGGAAGGTCCAATGTCCGCTTCCGAACGTAGATTACATGAAACCGGTATGCAAAAATGCATTCTCCCAGTCTGGACGGTTCGCGGCAATCTCCCGTGAGTAGATGCAAGCGATGCATGTAGCGTACTTTCTGCAAAGCGTTGACACCCGCAGTGCCCACTCTTTCAATGTGGAGAGATGGCTTAGAGGCATCAGTAGGATGGATCTTGGTTTTTGAAAGCTTATGTTTTGTAAACGTGCATGCGGTAGCTACTCCATCTTCGATGCCGTTTCTGGAATACAGAACTTAATGAAGTCGAGAAATGAGACGCTTTCGCAGTGCGACACAAACCACTGAGGCTATATTCAATGCAGAACTGACAGCAAAGAACACATTTCTCCGAAATGATTCCATTAAACGACTGTATGTGAATTACATTCGCTTACATCATCTGCCGAACATTTAATGTACAACACGAATGCAATGGGGTCTGACATTGATGCCATGCTCGACGTATTGATCATACAACCAGAGCAGCTTGCTGTCCAAAGCAGGAACTGCAATGCTCAAATAGAAACGTTTTTGGCCATTCCAAGCTGCACACTCCTGCACTTTGCCAAAACATGCCTTAAGCGCCGCATACCTTCTGCAGAAGGAGCAAGTCTTTGTAATCGCTTCTGCGCCATCAGCTTTACATACGATGTGTTTGCGGTCGGCAGACTGTACCAGATACACAGTCTACGGAACCAAAACGCCCTTTTTTAATAACAATGCTGAACAGATTCAAACACCGGCTGCTTTTCGAATGCAGGGAAATAACAATTCAGCGTTTTGTGGACTGGACAACGCCTACAGGCACGGCACGCGGATGTGCGCCAATGTCAGCCGCACAGCCTTCGATCTATTGGCGTGTCATATGGTCCAACTAACTCACAAACTGCCGAATATGTCGTTGTCCTTGGGGTTCTGGCTCAAACGCTTGTCAAAAGGTAAAGCCGATGATAGAAATCAAAACATCAAGCTGACAATTCTGAAGATTTTCACTAGTAGTGGAAGCGAAATAATGTGCGATTGCTGGCACAAATAGCATTTTCATCGTACGAATAGTGTTTTGGAAAACGCCTGCTTGGAGACGCAACGAAATGTCCCCCACACGTGCCGCCAGGAGACGACAGCGCATGGCTCAGTAGAAAGACAGAAAACGGCACTTGGCATTAACGCACGGCATGCCGCATTCATCAAGGATGAGGGCCAGTACGATCGACATTCAGACCCAACATCATATGCTCAGTTCCTCGTTGCACAAGGCGTGCCATTATCAGTACTTCCCCAGCCGTTCTGCGCATCCATTCACAGAAACGCTCACAAAGAATCTTCCTTAGAACTTTGCTATCCCTACCGTGGCTCCTGTATGGCATGTGACATACATCCTGCAAGGCACGCGACGAAGGAACATACGGGGCCACAGTTCCCTTGTCTGCGCTTCAAGACGGGAAGGCGCCGCTGTGCATCGGCTGTATACCTCGAAAAGAAAAGTGGCACTCCCTCGCACATTAAGACCCGCAGCTGCTAAGACAGAGCTGGGCAGTTGCATTTAGCGGGTGATGTCGAACCTTCAGCATGTTTATTGTCAGCTCGTTCGTGTAGGCAGCTCGGGAATGCATTGCAAAGCCCCATGGATGCGGCCGCCAGCACCCCTACCCCGCTTGAGGCGACATTTACGTGAGGAGGCACCCCCGAACGCCATGCAGCATGCCGCCCATCCGACCTAGTTTACTTCCACACATTTGGCCTCTGGAACGAGCGAGAAGATTCCCCAGCCATCCAATGCCGCACTAGAACCTTGACATTGCCCCTTCGTATTACCCGCGTCATTCATTCGTCGCACTGCCTGCGAAACCCATGACGCTCAAAAGCTGTGAGCGCGCGAGTCACATAGAAAACCCCGTTCATGGTTTGCACCCGTGATACACTCATGGCGACGAGACAAAATATACCGCCGCCACCCGGAACAATCAGAGTGGCCCCCTGTTCAACCCACAGCTTACACGATGCCTCGAGCCAGACTCCACGCATTGAAAGCCAACAGATCGAGAGCGT
>NW_024016635.1:0-1595 GCF_000499745.2 Eimeria mitis | reverse complement strand
AGTATCTCCGGCCGCATGCAGCAGCAGCAACAGCAGCAACGCAAGCAACAGCAGCAACAGTTGCTGCTGCTGCAGCAACAACAACAAATAATCCTGGGGCTGCAAGTGTTTTAAAAGAATATGACAAATTGCTTTGTTAGGGATGCTGCGACAGCAGGAGGGCCTCCAGTTACTATTGCTGTAGGCGTTAGTGACCCTGAATATAATTATATATATAATATATATTATATATACTATATTATATACATAGCTACAACACACATATTATAATATGATGAGATATATTGTATTACACTATAAAAAACTACACAATACAGTATAAGTTATCGACGTTAGAGGCGCACCGTGGTTAGCTGCAGCAATACAATTACAAGAAGCCGTGGCAGCAGCTGCCCGTCTTGTCTCCAGCCGGCCTGAGCACAGGAGCACAGAGGAAGCCGGGGCGGGGGAGGAAGGGATTCGGGATCAGGCCAGAGGTACTGCTGCAGGCCAACCCCACATGCATGTGTAAGGACCCAAAGAGCAGCCACTTAGTGTAAGCAGTCACCGTCCGGGTGGTGGTTATTAAACGCTTGTTCCTTCTCCCTCAGAAGCCAACGTAAACGCAGGTACACATACACATAAAATCAAATTCAGACGCACCATGGGATGCATTCCCGCCGGTAGCACACGCTGCCCAGCCAGCAATGTGGAAACGATGGGAGGAGAGGGAGAATCGAGGAGGACCACACGACCCAACAGAGAGTGGGGGAGGTAGTTGTTGAGGAGGGCTATCCACACCACCCACTGATGCTCTTCGTTTGAAATAGCTATTATACTATGCTGCTGCTTTCAAGCATCTTGCTGGCATTTCGGGCCGTCTCGCAAAGTGGAGGCATCAACAATATCGTCTGCCTGCGCTACACACTGCTGCAGGAGCTGTCACGTAGATGAGAAAGTCGCCAGCTGCTGCGCTAGCTCTTAATATTCCTGCCTCACCTATTGTTGGTGCACTGCTTGTTGTTTCCGCTGCTCTGCCTCTCCCTCCTGCTGCATCCCTAGTTGCAGACGTGTACCCATAGGCGTCTCTCTGCTTGCAGGTAGCCTACCAAGGCCAATTGAATGTTCCTGTGCTAACGTCGGAGACAAAGTGCTACAGTGTTGCTAAAGGTTGCAGCAAATACAAGTGCCTACAGAGAAAATGCGTGCAGCACAGAGAGCTTGGTTGTGCCTGCCCGTGAGGCTCTCTTGCATCATTAATTTCAGTGAGGCGCATTGCAACTTATGCCAGGTTGCGTGCTCTCAGCTGTTGTGCCCAGGACGCCTGGAGAGAAGGGAGGGAGTTCAGGTGCATTTCAGAAGCTCGTATATTGAGTAGCGCGACTCTGTTGCAGCTCGCAGCTGTCTTCTGTCTTCCGGTAAGATGAAGGCCTCGTTACAAAGCTGGAGCAGCCCATGCTGATTGATTGCAGAGGCTGCTGCTCTTTTGTTAGTGCTGTTGCAGCTGCTGTAGCAAACGTTCATGGCGTTGCTGCGCCTCGCCAGTACTATCTGTTTAACGCTAGCTTTCTGGCGTTTCTCATGGCTTACTTCAACTCTTCACCTTCATTGCATCT
>NW_024016634.1:0-1596 GCF_000499745.2 Eimeria mitis | reverse complement strand
GCACCCCCTTTCTCCTCTTCTGCACTCTGCTGCGGGTTATTCGGTTCATGTTGGCGCACATAGGGGCTAAACCAGGAATGTTGGTAGTCCAGCTGTCGGCGGCTTTGCCGGTGGTGTGGTGACGTGAAACCTATTTTCATTCATGTTAGCTCTAATAATGAGTTTCGAAAACCTCCTAATGCTTTTATAATGTAGTAGTTCATCTTGTTTAAAATCATCTTCGGCCGTAGCTCATTTGATACTCAACATACAGCCGAGGAATATGTGGCTTTGCTGGACGTCCCTTGGGCTGACTTAACGCGATGCGACGGTAGACTAAATGCCAGTTTTACAGGAAATGCATATTCAAGTGGTTTCTTTCTTTAGACTGTAACAACATTACTCGCAACGCAACGCGCATAACCGGCCGAATGGTGTACACGTAACTTTTGATTTACAGGTCTGACCCAACCAACTGTGCACGCCACAGCAGAACTCAAATACAGAAGTGGCCATAAAAACGCTGTCCACTAAGTAGGTCTGCACCACAGAAAATATCTTCCATTATTAAGGTTCCGTGCAGGCGATACTGCAAAAAGGGCGTAGTCCCAGTTCCCTCCGAATATGTGAATTTTAGCATCTCGACAGCGCACTGATTTAGAACCTGTCGACGTTTCTGGAGACCTACCATAGTGTTTAGCTTCTCAGAGGTACATGAAATCGTTCAACTTCTCTAATCGGCTAAAGCATGTAAACCTGTCCGGCTGTCAGGACCTTCCTGCAGTTCAGCGGTACGACGAAAGAACACCTACGAAAACAATGTATGGAAAGCGGTGACTTTACCGCTCTTCCAAGGAGGACAATCAGTATTGCCATGGGACGGAAACTCACTCGTGCAACTTATTTCCTCCCCCCCTCCTCGGGGAAGTGACCGAGAAAGGTGCTCAGCAGGGGACAGCCTTCCTCCGGAGTTCCCATTCCCTGGGGACAGCCGTTCCTTGGGGTAATCCTATACTGCTCAGTGCCCCCTCCAGACAGTCCCCCTCTCCACTCTACTGCAACGTCGCAAAAAAAACGTTCTTTTGCTGCGCTGTCTCGTATCTCGCTGCAATTCTGCCACATCGTGGCATCCTCCCCTGTGCACTTCACTTGAGATTCAAGATGAATGGGTAGCAGTAGAAGCTGCGCTAGAGAACCTTATCTCCGATGTTCACGCTCGGCAATTGTGACTGCGTGCCGACCACTCCGACTCGAGTTGCACCTGCGAGTAGTCACGTAGTAGACGCAGGGACTTGTGATTGTCCTCATAGGCAGCTTTACCAGCAGCATGACAGCTCCTATAGCCTAACAAATGAGTGCTAAGAGAAGCAGAAGGCACTAGAGGAACGTGCAACCTACACAACATTATTCAGGAGGCATCCGGCGACAAGTACCACCTCCGTCGCCCCTAAAGCACCAAACGTTGCTGCTAAGCACTCAAAATACACATTAGCAACATCTCCTAGCCAATGTTAACTAGAGAATCCCTGGGAAAATGCACTGCCAAGCAGCCGCGGCAACGCTCCCTCCCAAGCGCCCCCATACAACCCAAGGGAAGGGGAATTGTCGAAAGCTCGT
>NW_024016633.1:0-1597 GCF_000499745.2 Eimeria mitis | reverse complement strand
GAAAATCTGCCTGTAAACTGCGGATGTTTATTGAAAAAAACTAAAGCAGCTATCACCTCCCCCGATCGATCCATAACGGGAGCTGCCAATACACTCCGCGTCTTGTGCTGAAATTTCTCGTCAAATTCGGGGTTGAAACGGGGGTCCTGTGTATATAAATAAAATATTATTTATATAAATTATTTAATTAATTATATTAATAAAAAAAATATATTATATATTTGGCTATATATATATAATAAATAGATTTATTTTGCTGAAATTTCTCGTCAAATTCAGGGTTGAAACGGGGGTCCTGTGTATATAAATAAAATATAAATTATTTTATTTATATAAATATAATATTATTTATGTAGTTTATATAAGAGATATATTATATATTTTGTTATATATATAATTAATAGATTTATTGTGAAATTTCTCGTCAAATTCAGGGTTGAAACGGGGGTCCTGTGTATACAAATAAAATATAAAAATTATATATTTTATATAAATATAATTAATTTATTTATTTTATATAATTAATATAACAAATATAATATGTGTAATAGAAGTATTAAGAAATTTCTCGTCAAAAGAGGGGTTGAAACGGGGGTCCTGTGTATATAAATAAAATATAAATTATTTTATTTATATAAATATAATTAATTAATATAATTAATAAGAGAAATATAATATACATTATATGATATATATAATAAATAGATGTATTGTCGAAATAGGGGTTAAAACGGGGGTGTATACAAATAAAATATAAATTATATATTTTATATAAATATAATATTATTTATTTAATTTATATGATTAATATATTATATATTTTGTTATATGTATAATAAATAGATGTCTTGTGCTGAAATTTCTCGTCAAATTCAGGGTTGAAACGGGGGTCCTGTGTATACAAATAAAATATTATTTATATTATTTATATAAATATAATTAATTTATTTATTTTATATAATTAATATAATAAATATAATATGTGTAATAGATGTATTAAGAAATTTCTCGTCAAAAGAGGGGTTGAAACGGGGGTCCTGTGTATACAAATAAAATATAAATTATTTTATTTATTTAATTTACATTATTTATAAAAGAAATATATTATATATAATGTTATATATTTTGTTATATATATAATTAATAGATTTATTGTGAAATTTCTCGTCAAATTCGGGGTTGAAACGGGGGTCCTGTGTATACAAATAAAATATAAAAATTATTTATTTTTTATAAATATAATATTATTTATATAAATATAATATTATTTATGTAGTTTATATAAGAGATATATTATATATTTTGTTATATATATAATTAGTAGATTTATTATGAAATTTCTCGTCAAATTCGGGGTTGAAACGGGGGTCCTGTGTATACAAATAAAATATAAATTATATAAATTATATATTTTATTTAATTTATTTAATTTATAAAAAAAATATATTATATATTTTGTTATATATATAATAAATAGATTTATTGTGAAATTTCTCGTCAAAAGAGGGGTTGAAACGGGGGTCCTGTGTATATAAATATAATATTATTTATATTATTTATATTAATATTTTTATATAAATATATATATATATATATA
>NW_024016632.1:0-1598 GCF_000499745.2 Eimeria mitis | reverse complement strand
TATATATATATATATATATATATATATATATATATATATATATATATATATATATATATATATATAACTTTTATATTAACATACAAATAAACAAACAGAGAAAGAAAGAAAAGGAGATTGAGACACACAAACACAGAAATACGAAAACAGAGACGCAAAGACAGAGATTTAGATAGACAGACACAGAAACAAATAAACAAATAAACAAATAAACAAATAAATAAATAAATAATATATAAATAAATAAATAAATAAATAAACCCTACCCACGAGGTGCGATCCCTCAACAAGCTCCCCCATCGATACCCGCTGCCACTTGTTGCTGGCCTTGGCGTTTGCCTGGTTAACCTGAGGAGGAAAACCCTAAACCCTAAACCCTAAACCCTAAACCCTAAACCCTAAACCCTAGACGCTAAACACAAGCGAAACAGAGAGAATGATACGCGCGTCATATCTCTCCATTCTCTCTCTATAACCCTAAACCCTAAACCCTAAACTAAACCCTAAAACCCTAAACCCTAAACCCTAAACCCTTGGGGCCTCACAAGTTTCTGCAGCACATCGAGCTCGATGGTTTTGTTGACGACCAACGCCACCCGCTTCTTGTGGGGGACGCTGCGCTCAAGGAACTGCTGTATTTGTGGTGTTACTTCTATAAACAAACGAGCTGCTTGACGCTGCTGCTGCTTTGCTTCCTCCTGCTGCTGCTTTTGCTGCTGCTCCTTTGGCTGCTGTTGCTGCTCTGGCTGCTGCTGCTCCTTTTCCTCCTCCTGCTGCTGCTTTTCCTCTTGCTGCTGCTCCTTTTCCTCCTGCTGCTGTTCCTGCTCTTGCTGCTGCTTTTGCTGCTGCTGCAGCTGCGGCAGCTCTTGCTGCTGCTTCTGCTCTTTTTTCTGCTGCTCTGGCTGCTGCTGCTCTTGCTGTTGCTGCTGCTGCTGCTCATTGGCGGGGGGTTTGTTGGGCGCGGTAACTGCAGGATCTATTCCCTTTAGTTTATCGGTGTCTGCTGCTTCCTCTCTTGCCTGCTTGGCTTCGTGTTTGCTGCTGAGTGTTTGTGTGGTGTTTTTGTTCGTGTCTGTTTCTGTTGTGTTTGTGGCGGTGGAGCTGCAGGAGGGTTTCCCCCTTTTGCCTGCGCCTGCAGCGTACGAATCACTCTCACACTCATCGATGCTCTTGTACTCATCAACGTCACTGTCTCTGTGCTGGCCCTGGATAGGTCCCTGGTGCGGCCGGCGGAGCCGCAGCTCCCCCCGCAAGATAGCTTCTGCTGTTGCTGTTGTTGCTGCTGCTGCTGAAGTAGTGATGGAAGCGGGGGGCTCCGAGCCCCCCGCCTGCGGTGTACCCATGGAACAAGGAGAGGCCGAGAGGTGTGGCGGGCCAGTAGAAAGAAAAACTGTGGCGAGCTAATTCATCACCATCGAGGAGTCCTAGAGAATATATGAACTCTCCTCACGGCTCGATCAGAAGAAAGAAAGAACAGCAGCTCTCGTAACGACACAATCATAAAGAACAGAGAGAGGAACCTCCGTTCAATACGTCACCTCCTCCTGCGCCCATAGCTGAAAGCAGAAGCCTAAAGGGCTGTTGGGTTGATGGGGGGG
>NW_024016631.1:0-1598 GCF_000499745.2 Eimeria mitis | reverse complement strand
ATATATATATATATGCAAATAAATAATTGTTGGCTTCAAACTGCTCTTCGTGTGTTCATTTCACAACTATTCTATCCCCTCGCCTGCTGCAGCAGCAGCAGCATTTGCTGCTGCTGCAGGTGCAGCAGCAGCTGCAGCTATTGCTGCTGCTGCAGCCACTGCTGTTGCTGCAGCAGTTGTAGTTGCAGCAGTTGCTGCTGCTGCTGCTGTTGCTACCGCTGGAGCTGCTGCTTGAGCACATCATCAGAGTTCTGCGTTTGCAGCAGAATTATTTCTTTTTTGCATCTCCTTTTTTCGCGTCAGCAGCAGCAGCAGCAGCAGCAGCTGCTGCTGCTGCTGCATTCGCTTGCTTCGCACACTCCTCCAGCAGTATAGTCCTAGCAACTGAGACCCGCTTCTGTAGATAGGGGGAGCCAGCGAAGCCCTCAGCTGGGGCGTTGAGCTGATGCAGCCGCTCGAAACGCTTTATGATATCTTCGCGGCTCGTGCTGCTGCCACTGACACCCAAAATTCTTCTGGCTTCATCTACCGTCATCCGGGGCCGCAGCGTCAACGCAGCAGCAGCACCAGAACGGCCGCCGCCCCCGCTCCCCGCTGCTGCAGCAGCACCCTGGCGCGCTGCATCCTTGTAAGCCTGAAAAAACAATACATTCAATATATCATACACAAACTATCGATATGCTTAGAATGACAAACACAGAAAAAAACACAAAAATACAACACAAGGAAACGCATGCACGGCAACCTTCTCGTGTTATCTTAGTATTATGTTCTGCTGATGCAGCTGCAGCAGAAACAGCAACAGCTGCAGATACAGCAGCAGCNTTATCTTAGTATTATGTTCTGCTGATGCAGCTGCAGCAGAAACAGCAACAGCTGCAGATACAGCAGCAGCAGCAGCAGCAGCTCAAACGACAGCCACTGCAACAGCAGCAGCAGCTGCATCAGCTCTAATATACCTGCAGCACCGCTCGGCCTAGAGAGGCCCCCGCGACTGCGACGAACTGCACAACAATTCGTCCTAAGGGGCCAATCGCCATTGCCCAGCAGAAGAATTAACAGAGAAAGCGGCCGCCGCGCGGTGCTCGCATTCCTGTTGTTCAGAAACGCCGCTGAGGAGAGGTTGCAGGGGGGGGCGAAAGCAGACGAAAAAAAAAGCTTACGCGATATTCTTTTGAATGAAATGTATTAAAATTATATGATAATTACAGTATAATAATTAATTTTTATCTGGAAAGGGCGGAAGTATGAAGATCGCGGTGGTTGAGCCACCGACAGACACAGAAGAACAGACGAAATGAAGCGGCAAGATGGCGGCGGTGGCTGCGTCTGAACCGTTGATTTGACCCTTATTTTTAATTTCAAAGGAAAACAAAAGAAATAATACGAAATTAAAATAAAAAAAGGAACAAATTCAAGAAAAGAAGAACAGGAAATGCAGCAACGTCCCCGTGAATTCGCTTCTGTTGTACGCCGACGAGGCGACTGCAGCAGTTTAAGGAGAAATACAAGTAAAAGGAGGAATATAAAGAGAGAAATAAAGTATTTGAATTGATTTAAATATTTAATTTATGCATGCAGATATGCACAGAAACAAA
>NW_024016630.1:0-1603 GCF_000499745.2 Eimeria mitis | reverse complement strand
ACAAATGTGTCGTAGTGCCGCGCATTGTTGGTATCTCTCCTGTCTCCATGATAAGTATAATCCGTCAGAGCACGCGGCGCTGGTGCACTATGCGCAGTTGCCATTTCCCGTTTGCGCGTGTTGGAGGCCGTCTATCGTTAAATTAGCTGTGGTGTTCCTAGGCCCCAAGAGCGCGCGAAGGCAGCAACTGGGCACAGGGTCGCAAGTCCATACCTTTTGCCAGGACGTGGATTTCTGCATCGGGGCGCACCGGTTGATGTTTTTCCCCCTGGAACGTTCTGCCGGTTCTTGAAAGGTGTAGCCTGAGTGGGGATGTGCCCAGCATGTAAAATGGCGGTGAACAGCCTCTATGCAATCAGCTGAGTGATTTTGTGATACCTGGAGCCATACTTGGCACGGAACGTCCCATAGCGGTATTGGAATATTCGGTGACACTTGTGAGCAAATGTGTGCAATGACTGTGCGAGCAGTTGGTGCACAGGCTCAAGGTTGCAGCAAATATGACGCTGAGCAGATTCACATACTGGGTCTGCTCTAGCCGGACGAAGAACTGCTGATGCTGCTGCAGGTAGGTACTTGTAGTACCAAACGAATTTTATGCAAGCTTTCTAAGCCTTATATTTCTGAAGAGCATATGACAGAAAGTGAGTTTGTTATGGCATGTGTTGCAGCACTAGTTATGTGATGCATGCGCAATATTCAGAATGCAAGGCTACTCTGCGGACCAGAGTTTCAAATCAGTGGATATACTGATGCGCCTCGATCCACTCTTGTTCACCCTGATTGGCCCTTTTAGGTGTTCAGAGCCTGCTTGCGGATGTGCAATTCTGTATGCCCCCGTTACGGAATTGCAGATGATTGCATGCGCGGCGCCGTGCATTGCCACGTAATCTGCGGTACGCAACCTGCTGTATGCCACTGCGAGGTGCTCCCCACCAACGGATACGTGCATTATTGTAGAAGGTGCGTCATGAGAGCCGTAGATGTGGCTGTCTTAGGCGCTCATGGTTCTACAGTTTTATGTGTACAGCTATTCAATAGCGCCGAGCACATTCGCTAGAAAAGATTTTGGGATTGGTCACTTTTGCTCTGGCTGGCAAATGTCGTTGCGCGACAATACCTGTTCACAGGTACTGGCAGTCCTAATGTCAATAGGGTAATGAGAGCCGTGAAACATATACAAGGACGCACCGCCTCCCATTTTCTGTTGTATACGTTTTCATATGTGTCACTTCACTGACGAAAAATGTGTTTGGGTGATATATGCAGGGGCTGGAAACCGGTCTTGCGTTGGTGGGCGTCATGACGAACATCCCAAGAACAAGCGGTTGCCGATGCTGGCATATTCTTTTTGATTTCTGAGGGGGTCGGTATGGGTGTTTTTGTTGTGTTCAATCATTCAGCGAGTGCGCTGCCTCTTGCGGTGTACCTCTTCGTCATGCAGCCCACAACACTTCCGGTGAGTGTCCATTCAGTGCACTTCAGGTGTGTGAGACCCGTCTCGTGCTTACCTGAGCCTGACCCGACCAAGGGAAAAGGAAGGCCTTGTGAACAAGCCTAGCCCAGCTCTGCGCAGCGAAGTACTCCAGTAGGCAGCACAGGC
>NW_024016629.1:0-1604 GCF_000499745.2 Eimeria mitis | reverse complement strand
CGATGTAGGCTAGGTTTTCGGCGTCACTGTGGCGGCTGGACGTTGAGTTAGAATGAGAGGCCGTCCTTGGATGCTTGGTAGTGGTAAGGTAAATGTGCTCTGCATTGCGTTGCGAAAGTTTGCCGCTGCCTAGAGAAAGACGCATTTGGGGTGGCAGGATGTGAGCTACACGTCCAGCGTGGCGTTCATGTTGTTACTGAGAACAGCGTGAGAAGGCCGTGCCAAAAGATGCTGCTGGCGTTGCGTGCCGTGCGGCTCTTTGGCCATCCAAGATTCTGTCTCTATAAGCTGTTGGCGTGTTTGTTGAATGGCAAGACGATGGGTGCCTTACTTGCACTGGCTTTTGCGGAGTGTGCAGCTGCAGCGCCAGGTGCTGAAACAGGCTGATTGAACACAGGATGTGAGCTTCACTGCCTTTCGATTGGTCCTGAGGCAAACATACAGCCACAAGACACAAATTGCAGGTACGTCTGAGACAGAAGAGCTTCCTTATCGAAGGATGACTCGCGCTTGCCCTTCTAATTGGACGAGCGAGAGGCGTGTGTATCTCGTTGCAGAGCTGCGCGTTGACATGACTCTAGCTTGTGCGTCATACTTGAGGCCCGATCAAATTGCAGGTAAAGAATGACGAGGTGAAGGAACGAAGGAGGGAGCACGTAACTTGATAAACATACGACATCCACTGCGATCTTGCTCCTGCTTTGCGTGCAGATTGTACGTCGGCAGTGAACTCTGTTGCTCGTGCTTTTGCATCTTCCGGCGGTGAAATGCTTTACGGGGGTTGGTAGAAATCAGGCCTGCCTCTGGCTGCTACTGCTGTTATTCGCTAATGTGGAGCCTTGCTACACTTTGCGACTGAACTTTGGTTTGGTTCCGAAGCGCTTGTTTGGATTACCGTGGAACGAGTTGGGAACAAATGACTGATGACAGAAAGGGCGCGGCGGTTGCCAACCGCCCAGTTCGATATTGTCTCCCTGGCCTTAGAAAGTGCGGCTTAACTATGGGTTACTGTGCATATGCGATTGCATGTTACTATACCCGCTAGCAGCTTGGGCGGAGTGAAGAGACGTTGTTTGGGCACGCTTCGTTGCTTGCGCCCGTGGTAGGGTAGAGCCATACTTTCTGCCATGCTGGAACCCGTTGTGTAAGCATACGCTAGGAGTGAAGCAATTTAAGCTGGAACGGACGATGGAGCTATGGCTGAATTAAGGTGACTGAAGTGGCCCATGCTGCTGGGAGCAGCTCCTACGGGCTCGCGGTAGAAGCAAGGCTCGGGCAGAGGCCATCATGACGAGCAATGCGTGACTGCGCGCGGGCTAACAGCAAGCCAGCATGGTCGCGAACCAGGTGAATAGCTGGCTAGAGAGGTGCCGTCGTGAAGTGGCCTTGGGCCCACCTGCAACGCGTTGCGGCCGCATGACACAGCCACGTCCACTGGCGTGCGCGCGCAGAGCTGACTATCTGCAACTCAAAAGATCGTACGTCGTTTTGCATGGCGTAAGGATCTGAGGAATTTTCAGGTTTGCTTCGCAAAAGTGGAATGAAAAACAAGAGGGAGGGACTATGTTTTGCTTCTGAGTGGAGGTGGTTCGTTGTATTCCGAC
>NW_024016628.1:0-1607 GCF_000499745.2 Eimeria mitis | reverse complement strand
ATGATTCACAAGAAGCAAGTGATAGTGATGATGATGTAGAAGAAGTTGAACCAGAAGAAGAAGAAGAACAAATAGAAGCACAAAGCACAGAAGATATCGATGATGAATCTGAAAATGTTGACGAAGAAGATGAAACGCAGAACGAACCACAGGCAAAAAGAGCCCGCACTTGACTTCATATATAATATAATATATATAATATATAATATATAATATATATATATAGCATGCATTTATATCTTTATGTATATATATATATATATGTATATGTAAACAAAAGTATGTATAATATATATATATATAAAGTATGTAACCGCTACCTTAGCGATTCAGCTTGGGTGTATGGATGTCAGCGTATGCAGCTGACCATTGGTTACGACAACTCTTAGGTCCATCCACGCATGCAAACATATTTGCATCACCAGGGATACGCAATAAATAAATAGTTATTTTGTTTATTTTGTCTCGTGCGCGGAGCCGCACGGCAGCAATTCCTACAAACAAAAAAAATACAGAAAAAGGCAACAAGGACGAGGGAGATTCAATGCGGACAGAAACCGCAAGACCCACATATCCAGCAGTGCTTTTCAGCCAGAAACAGCAGCAGCAGCAGCAGCAGCAGCAGCAGCACAGGCAACAGCAGCAGCAGCAGCAACAGAAGCAGCACGAACTCGTAAGCTAGGGAGCCAGGTCTTCTGCACGCAGCAGAACCTGCAGCCTCCTAGGAGCGTCGGGGCCATGGACTCATGATGAAGCGTACAGTGGCATTTGCTGCTGCTGCCTCGTCGCCTTGCTGCTGCTGCTGCTGCTGTTGCTGCTGTTGCTGCAGCTGCTACAGCTGAAGCTCCTGCAGCGTCTGCTGCTGCAGCGGCAAGGCAACACGGCTTCGGTAACAGAGAAACCTCTAGCTGTGTGATGCACGCGACAGCACAATGAATGATCATTGCCTGTTTTCTCCCCTCGTAAGTTGTTGGTTTCTTCTGAAGGGGTGCCTCTGCTTGGCGGTATCTGTTTCTGTCTTTCTTCTTTTTTTCTTCTATTGAATGAATTGAACAGCACAGAGCTGCTGCAGGGTCACTTGGGGCTTTGCTTGGAGATACACCCACCACTACCCTGGCTGTATCCTCTTGCACACGAACGCTTGCCCTTTTGGCGTGTATATTAAGGCTTTCCTCACGCTTGTACATACATACACTCCAATGAACAAATTCAGCTTGTATTCATCCTTTATTTCTTAGTGTTTCATGTTCAGCATGAGGAGGAGTTAGACATATAATTCCATATATTAATATATAATATAATAATTATAATATATTGCTATTATATTCTTGTCGCTGCAGACGCTCCTCCCTCTCTCTCTTACATAGAGATCGGGTCTCAGGAGCGAGCTGTTGCCGCTGAACTCTCTTCATATATTTTTGAATTCTCTTTGCTTTTCTTGCACAAGTACTAGTTGGGTAGGCAAGTGTATGTTCTGCTGCAACTAGCTTTCGTTGCCAGTTGAAACGTCAGCGGGTACAGGGGGTGTATGAGTCAACGTGTAAGCGTTCATAGACTGGAGAGAAAGCTGAAAGGCAATACAATGAATTCTATTGCTACAGCAATGA
>NW_024016626.1:0-1609 GCF_000499745.2 Eimeria mitis | reverse complement strand
TTTTCCGCCCAGTTTAAATAGTAATAAGTGTATGCAGTGCGTCGCGTTAGCAGTTGCCTCGAGTTAACGATCCAGTGACCATTGTTTACAGTTAAGGGTTTAGGCTTTGTGGTGTGAAGTCAGCGTCGTTTGCTGCATCTCAGCACGCAGCGCCGAAGTGCACTTTTGTTGTTACCTTCGCTGCAGAGTGTCCAAGAGGCACTGCCTGAACATGCAGAAGCAAAGGCGAAAGTGGCGGCAATTCGCGAGTTGGTGCGAGACCTAGAACAGCTGAAACAGGAAAGGGCCCGTGTATGTGCAAAACAACCGCACTCCACCGCAACCTCAGCTTCCCCCCATACACAGGCGTATAGTATATTATATTAGTATATAGTGAGGCGGCTAAGTGGTGCTTAATGCTGCTCTGCGTATGCATTTATACGATAGACTGAAGGACTTCTTGAGAATGTTTGCTTTGTGTATTGCAGCTGGCAATGTTTCGCCATCAGACGCCGAAGGAAATCCGCAGCGAATACGCCCAGATGATGCTCACGGGCCTTTTCACGGGGTTGGCTGCTGCGATCCACCCAATATTTTTCGTTGTATGTTTTCTTAGTGTGCACGGTGAAAGAGTTCTTGCAGCGGACACTGTTCTCACAGTTCAGCTATGTGATATGGCTCCAAAACCCCTCTCGTTGTGGCTGTGCATCTGCTCCTCTCTCGTCAGGGAACCATAGGAGGGCTCATTCGAATGCGCCGCACAAGACGAGCAGAAGTCGACCGTGACGGTACGCTTAGAGGAATGTACCCAGGCTGTACAGGAACCCTGCAGGTGCACCATTCAGCGCTCTTGTGTTGCTGATGTACTTCTTGTGTTGCTTTGGGTTGGTGTGGTATCTGTCTTTACAGCAGGAACTGTGAAGATGGACGAAGTCAATCGGACGGTCAAGGAGAAACGAGCTGCTCTAAATGCTCACATCGATGCACTTGCTCATATGGTGGGGCAGTAAACCCTTCGTTCATACGGCTATGAGGAGCCGCACCTTGTGGAGTTCACTCGGTGCAATGGCGACCAGTGCGTGTCAACACAAACACGGCTGCCTTAATGGCCGACAAACTCTTCCCCTTTTCCTGTTTTGCATGCGAATATCTTAACTGACTACGATAGTTTTAAGCGGCGCTCTTTCCCGCTGCAATAAGCATTTGCAACCTTGAGCCGGTCAACCCCGTTTTCGGGTATGCAGTAGGAAATGGAACCCTAAGATATGATAAACCAACACTAGAATGGTTGTGGATATCGCTGGTGAATCAAACGCCTTCGACTTCAGTTAGTTTCAGAGCAAATGTCAATCAAAACCGATGAGGCACAGAAACCAACTAACACGCTCCTGGAAAGTTTGCGTGCCAGGTGTACAGACAGCTGACGGTCAGTAAATTTCAGTCCATCATGCAGCCGTTTCACGAGAAAGCAGTTTGCAGCTGATTGCTTGCCACTGTTTTGCCTGAAGCATTTCGTATTGCGAAGCAGTACACGGCCAATATTCCTTGATTTAATCGATTAGGATTACCAACCATGACTGACAGAACCGCCCACCGCGGATCAGGCAAGTAGCATTTGCATTTCTTGGTA
>NW_024016624.1:0-1610 GCF_000499745.2 Eimeria mitis | reverse complement strand
TCAACTAGAATGTTTAGTTGCAAACACTTTTCTATCTGAGCACCTACGGGACAGTGGATGGCGGCGATGCCGTCATCTGGTGTCCAGCCTGTCAGTGATTTGAAACCGTTTCGTGAATTCTGCCTCAAATTAGGGACAGTTCACAATGCTTAAATTCTATTAACCTTTATATTTCTGAGCGAGGGACAACAAGCTGTTAATTTCGGCGTTTCCTAAGAAAATCAGACAGGGACTTGGTGGCACACACGAATAGCACATGCTCGATGGTGCCGTCTACTGGCGCGCCACTCGCATCTCAGTACAGCCTCCATGACAGGAAGCAGATAATTCAATTTTTAGCTAAGGAATACAAGAAAGAGCCTTCCATGAAGAGCTTCCTGTACTGCAACGCCCGCTACAGCGGCGCTCACCAAGCAGCAGCCTCTGCATTGGGGCCCCAGCTGTCTGTCCAGCGGTCAAATCGAAGGCGGAAACTCATAGATATATTGAAACACAGAGAATAAATGCAATAGTACGCAGATTTATCACTACAAGGACATTTCTGAAGCGTGCGAAGGCCCGTAGCATTTGTAGTCCACAGCGGACCCGGCGTTTGCTACCCATCACAGTACACACTGTCCCAATCGCGTAGTTCGTTCCCTTGGCATGTGTTCCCCGAGATATTCAGCAGAATTTCAACTCTGGAATAATTAATAATAGATCTCATTAGTGGGCTACCGGTCAACCTTCCAAGCAGCCAAAAGGATATCCAACCTAGTAATTTGTCTCGCTGGCAGAGGGCGAAAAGCGTTTGCCAGTAAGTTGCCCCTGTCAAAGAGGTGAACACACACTTCAGTCCTAGCAATTCACCTCGCTCGCCCAGAAGTGAATTGAACTGCGAAGGAATAAAAGATTAGAATCGCCCTTTGCTTTCCCTATCTACTACTGGCCGTGCAGTGCACTGCACTGTAGGGTTTATTTCGTGGAGAGGAGGGCTTTGCAGGCGATAAAAATTGCTGAGTCAGTCAACTTCTTCAAGCTCTGCGAGATGCTGCAACTCCGGCGGCAGCAGCTCAAGGTCTTCCTCCCTATGGGGGGTTGGCTGCGTGCCAGCTTGGACGCCTGGACCTTCGGGACGGGCGGGCGTGTCATTTAGCTCGGCTCTTATACCCTCCGTTTCCTGTTCTGTTTTGCTTTCCATTGAGGTTTCGGCTTCGAACTTATCCAAAGTCGGCACCATAAGGCGAATGCTGAAACGTGCGAGGAGGTGAGAGAGGCCGCTGATTGCCAACCCAACGCGTTCACAACTCAGCTCAAAGATTGGGACCACCGTCAGGCAGAAGCCCGTGGGAATGCGGAAAGAACAACGATGCGGAAGCTGTACCTGTAGCGCAAGGACCATCACCAACAGCGCGAATCACTTAACGCTGCTGCTGCTTCACGACTACATTTGAAAACAGATATGACAAAGTGCAATCGAGCCAGCTTCTACGCACTGGGTCTGCTTTGACAGGCTGAGTCATCTTCACAGCTTACCTGGTGCACACGAACTCTCTCCTTAGGCCGTGTAACGTGAGGAGGCAGGTAAGGGACCAACTGATCGTCGAAATCCCCTCGCCACCACTCGCCCA
>NW_024016623.1:0-1611 GCF_000499745.2 Eimeria mitis | reverse complement strand
TATATATATATATATATATATATATATGTATTCTTACGTTGCGGTGTCGCCTCCATAGGCGTTGGCGTTGGTGTTGGTGCTGCTGCTTGTGTGCCTGCTGGTGGTGCTTGTGTGTCTCCTGCTGCTGCTGCTGCTGCTGCTGCTGCTGCTACTCGAGCAACCCCCCGCGCAGCAGCACGAAGCTCTTCCAGCTGCTGGGGGCCCCACCTGGGTACGGGTACTGCTGCAGCAGCAAAAGCGCAGCTGCTGCAGAGGGATAAGAGAAAGAGCAGCAGCTTCATTGTTTCGGTCTGTAGCAGCAGAATAAAACAATTATAAATAAAATATATAAATAAAATTAATTTTAATATATATATATATATATTTATATTTATATATAATATTATTTTTTTTATTTTTATTGAACATAAAGAGAGAAATGCAGTGGTAGAGAAGATAAAGAAAGCATTGATTCAGAGTTTATCTCACCGACTGTCTGTGTATACACCCAAAAGGAGAGAAAAATATAAATGTTTTAATATAAACAACCACATAAAAAGTAAAAAAAAACAAAAACAAACAAAACGAGCTGAGGATACACCTGAAATATAGGGGTCAGCTAACCAGGGACCAAGCGTGCAGGAGGGAGAGAGAAACAGCACGAATATGAGGGCCCAGTAAGAAAAAAAAAGACAGAATTATATAAAAACAACAAAACAACAAAGAATAAATATATAATAAAGTAAAAAACACGAAAAAATAAAGAAGAAAACAACCGAGAAAAAAACGGAGAACACCAATGGAAATGAGGATGCAGCAGCGATGCAGCACAAGCAGAGATATACACGAACTCACCCCAAATAAACTTTTTAAAACTTTAAAAATAAATAAATGTTTTTAAAGTTTAAGAAAAAGTTTATAAAAAGAAAGAAAGAAACGAAGAAAATAAGTGAATGACTGAGCATCGTCTCTGGGTGTATGCGCGGTTGACCTGTGCCTGAGCTAGCCACGATCAGCGGTGTTTTTTTTTCTTTTTTTTTTCTTTTTCATGGAATTAAAGTTTATTCTTTTTATTTTATTTGGTTTTGTTTTTGTTTTCTCGTTCTTTTGAGCGGAAACACACACAAACAGAGCCCATACACCCCAGGGTCACCCTCCACCGGTCACCGGTGGCTCGATGCGCGGCGAGGCCCTCAGGCGCCTGAGTCTATGGCGGGTAAACACGGGCTTATTTTTTTGTTTTTTTTGCATTTTAATATTATTTATATAATATAATTTAATTTTATTTAATATTTTTCAAAAAAAATACAGAAAAAGAGGCGAAAATACCACCCCAACACCCCACCTATGCTGCACAGACTCGTCGGCGCCGGTACACTGTGTATACACCTCAACACCGGCGAGTCACAGCAACATACAGCATCTATATAAATACATGTGTGTATATAAAATTAAAAATAATAATACATGTGTTTATATATAATTAAAAATAATATTAATTAAAAATAAATAAATAAAAACTGAGTGTATAAACATATACTATGGGCGTCGGGGTGAGAGGCACCACCGCCGCTGGGGCTCAACAGCGAAGCCCCCAGTCTCCTATATAATTTATCTTAGTTAAAAAAAAAA
>NW_024016622.1:0-1612 GCF_000499745.2 Eimeria mitis | reverse complement strand
TAGCTGCCAGTAGGTTTTTAGTGCAATGACCGCAGCCTAGAGGATGAAGGCGTCCGAAAGCGAGGCTGCGGCTGACTGGACGGCAAAGGCAGCTGCATTTGGTTCTGAGGATTGCACACTGCAGATTCGTTGCTCTCTTCGGGGCAGCCTCTGGGGAGGGACATGCACGCTGCGCCCGTGCTTCCCCACTGCATTCTGCCTATCCTCATGTGCCTCTACATACACGCACGCACATGGACAGCGCCTGAGGGACAGTAGCAACTTGCTGTTGGGTAACCCCAACTATTCCAACGGAGGCCTCGAAGACACATCCAGCTGCCGCCGCTTTTGTTGAGCTCTGTAACTGCGTCTACGCGCCTAAGGGGAAACATCAGCTGTACTAGCATGCGGATACTACGCTTATTTGTCTGGCCTAGTGCGGTCACCTTTACCCGCATACGGGGACGCATCACCTACACTACCATGCACATACTACGCATCTTTCTCTGACCTTCTGCTGAATCGCGTGCGGAGAAACGCTTCATTATGCTCGTTATTATACTNTGAAACAGTAAAGCAAGGAATATTTTCGTGGCAACTGCATGGCATTCTTAAGCTAGTCAAGTGCCTCATCGTTGAATAGGTGCACACTGTGGAAACATTTGCGTGGCAGTGTTCATAAATGCTAGCCAATGTTTCGTCATCATTATGCGTGTGCGCTGGCGCAATTGCATTCTCGCTATTATGGATGGAGGGTGCGTTGGCCGTTCGCGACATCGCCTGCGTTTACGCAGGTATTCGATAGGAACTGGATAGAGCCTCGTTAGCCCAGAAAGATGCTAGAGAATGAGGAGAAGAACACATCATACAACGCAGACCGAAGCTTAGTGGATCGTAGGACAAGCCTAGAATCACACTTGCAATACCTGGTTGCGCGTGGTTGGAGCTGTTTGCTCATCTGCAATGCTAGCTAGCTGCGCATCTGTTTCGTGTTTGACGCACTCGAGTCGTGATGAACAGTACTGCTGCTGGGAGTGTGTGCGTGATATGTTCGAAGGAAAGAGGGAAGAGAAAGCAAGGCAGGCGATGCGACCGCTCTGCGTGGTTTGGACCCACCGGCTTTTGGTTCCTTTCTTCTTTAGTGCTGTCCGCGATTCTGCACGAATACATTCGGGTCCTCCCGTCCGGTGACACGCATTTGAAATTCCCTATAGGGATAAAGGCGTCCGGTAGGCTGCGGGATGTACGCTTTAAGGGTCAGAGCCTACGCGTTGCTGCGGTTGGTGAGTGTTTTGGGTTCGCGCACTTCGATTTCGGTTAGGCAATGCTATTGCCGTCAGTGCACGGTCGAAATTGTCGAAGGAGCAGAGGAAGAAAAGACAGAGAATGCCCGGACCACGCGACGCCGTTGTCTGTGCTCTGAGCGTGCGGTTTAGCTTCTGCGTTCCCCTCGAGAAAATGCTTATTGCGGCACAGCAGTACCTGGTTTTTGTTTACTTCTTCGCTTTCCCTTGAGTGTTCGCCAGCTTGCATGAAGGCTGTGCACGAATCAGCCGCTCCCCTGCATGGGCGTTGCATCAGATGCGCGTTGGTCTTCTTGCAGTGTGCATCCCCGTATCTGCTTTTTTTTCCG
>NW_024016621.1:0-1613 GCF_000499745.2 Eimeria mitis | reverse complement strand
ATTGATTAGCGGCTAGCGACTATCTTCATTAGGGAGCTACAGAAGATGCGCAAGTTGACTAGGGGTGCTGACAGCAAGTGCGGTCTTCCCCGGTCGAAGCTTGGCAAAGTGTGGTGCTGTTCGCTGATGCATATAGTCTGGTCGCTGAACAAGACGGAACATTAGGAGCGGGTTTGTATTAGTAGTGCGTCGAGCCTAGGGGGCTTAGAAGAAGGTTCTGGAGAGCGTGGGGCGTCTGATGGCCGAGGGTTGGGGCCTGCATTCCTCTCCAGGAGTTGTTTTGCGGTACCTCGGCAAGCTTTCGGGCAGTCGGTGTCTTTGGCACAAGCGCCTAGTTCTCATGTTTTTCGGTGGCCCGGGTCGCACGCATTGCTGCGCTTATGGAGGCACATTTCTGTTGCGAGAGTGCTCTGGACATTTTAGAGCATTCATGGATGTCTGGGAGTTGTGCGCTAATGTGGTGACTCTGATGTACGAGTGCAGATTGTGCGTTGAGCGTCTTCGATTCTGTACCCGTGGGGTGCATCCATGAATGCTTGACACGAACACGTATAGAAATTGTTTGAGCTGCGCGATGGAGACCAGTACTTGCTTTTGCAGGCGCGGGCCTAGTGTGCTCCCGTTTAACTGCTGCGGGTTGGCATATGTTGGGTGCGCGCAGAGATACTTGGCACTTCGACGGCAAGCGTAAACGGTGCGCGCTTCGTTGGTTTGTCAGCGTTGCGCATGTTATTTGCAAACACATCACTTAGTCCCGTAACTGGAATTATTTGGGGGAGGCTTTTTGATTGGTTGTGGCTCACGGCACAGTTGCGTTTATGCGTGCTACATGGGGAAAAGCACATTTGGAAGCCATTGTTGTTCGACAGTTTGAGTCACAGTGGACTTGCACCGAATTGGTGGAAGTGGAAGTCAATTACATGCTGATACAGACACTCTAGTGTCCAGCGCAAAGTGTTGTGTGTCTCGCCTTGCTGTGCTAATGGAATTTCCACCCACCCGTATAGCTCAGCGCAGCGAACCTGTTGGCACGTGCGTTTCGCAAGCCAGTTTTAGAGCTGGGTAAATATTCATTGGAGTAGCATCGTTTATTTGGAGTGTCGAAGTGAAACAACCAATGCACTAGCGCACCTGTACGTGGTTGTTCGCATCGACGGCAACGGCGCTGAGCGCAATTGCGGCATGTTGGGGCGGAATCTTGCGCAGTTTCCGGCGAAGCGCTTGCTGGTGTGTGGGCTGTTGCTTGTGCAAATTATATCACCTAGGGCCTTGGGGCGTTTCCCTAGGGTAGTGGGTTTAGCTCAGGAAGGCGAGCACCTCTGTTGTGCCAAACTCAGCATGCACTGTGGGCGGACGGATGCGAGGCTGGGCACACATCCGTCCCGCCACCGTGTATGATATGAGAGAGCCGTTCAGCAACACATGCGTGATACGCATGCGTGGCTGAATGGCTAATATAAGGGGAACGCTGTACAGATTTGTGATCGGTTATTCGGGGCTGTGAAAGTTGCTTTCCACTGATGCGCCGGAAAATGCTCCCTGGTCCTTTCTGTTTTCCAGTCCTGCAGCAGTCTTCGAGTTGTGCCAATTCAGGCCTTGGGGTGCCCCATTCA
>NW_024016620.1:0-1614 GCF_000499745.2 Eimeria mitis | reverse complement strand
AGCTCTCATATTAAGTATTGTTGAACCCAGAACCGTTTCCTTTCTTGAGTTCGCTTGGCAAAACTCCTTTGGGCTTTAGTCTTGGCTGGTCACGTTTTGCTCCGAGGCGATAGTTCTACAGCGGTACAAAAGTTACTTCATATGCAACTCAGCAACAGGTCAGGCAAGCATGTCATGTCCACACGCAAGTGTAGATGGTGTTTCTGCCTAGTTAGCTAGACTCAGTTACGATGCGTGACAACACCAATGTCAGCTCGCGATGCCTTTCACGAATCGTTCGGGACGTCTCAGACGGTCAACTGGCAAACTGTTACCATCCCTAAGGCTTTGTCCGCGTGCAGGTGTTTGCACACGAGAACAGCCACGTTATAGTGAGGAGGCAGATGTTCACCTCTTCGGTCTATTCCAAGGTGCCCCCTCGAAGAAAGGGACATCCATGCAGTGCGCCGTTTTTACGGGCGTGTGCGGCGGAATTTGCATTTCACTCCGCCGCAATTTAGCGGTATATGTTCCGCCATCCCATGAGCAGGCACTGCACTAAAGGACTAGTCGCACCAACTGGGCTCTCCCATTCCAGTGTTCAGGGGAGTCTGCAAGTATTGGAGGAAACGAATGCGCAGTCTGGAGAACCTGGCAATTTGAGACACTCCAGGCGACGCGGTATCACACCCGCCTCACTGAAGGACATCCATTGACACAAACTCTGTTCTTTCACATGCCTAAACCCATTTGCTGCCTTCATTTAGGCTTCAGAATACGGTGCCCAGTTGTGGCGAGCACTTAGCACTTGGGGTGACTGCTGAGCCTCTCCAACATAATGCGATGCTATCAAGTGTAAAGCGTGCTTTCCGTTCCTATTCAAGGAGAGACGTGAGCATGAGGGCAAATACTTGAGGTGAGAGTTTCCAGAAAAGCAGCTGACCTCCATCGCCTGTTTCCAGGCATCCTGGGCGTTAAGCCCCGGCCAGTGGCTGCAGCTGCAGCTGCGGTCGGTGGCCTCCATCCACTGGTCTGTGACTGTCGTTCTTGCCGTGTCTTTGAAACGCAGTCAATCGCTCGGCAGAATATACGCTGACATCTGTATATGCGCACTTCTTGTTCGCATCTGTTTTATCCACTTATTCCATACTTATATATAGTTCTTTCTATTCAATATTGACTTTCGTCTACTCCATCTTCTTCACAATGTTAATCTCAACATCCGCACATTTTAGACGAATGTTGAGATGAACATCGTAAAGAAGATGCGTTTATTTTAGACGGGAACAGGCGACGGTTGCAATAAGCACGAGCGAATGCGAAGTAACTGTTCACGTCTGCCTATTTGGCTTCTTTTGGACTCAAATATGCATATCTAGTTTTGTTCTTACTTCCCTCGCTTCGTTGCTTTTGCTGCGAAGTTAGCGCTGCGTCTTTTACTTATTTGACGCTCGAATTTGTTTATCTCATTCGTTTCACCTTCGAATTCAGTGTTAATGCTCGCATCTCGTTATACCATTAATTTGATATCCAAATCGTCTTATTTCATACATTTCATGCACGGAACCGCACAGACGCAAGCTGCACCACACGTGAAACTCCGCTTCTGGTTAGTAAGTGCCCTTCTGCTATCCC
>NW_024016619.1:0-1615 GCF_000499745.2 Eimeria mitis | reverse complement strand
CAGTTGCACAGTGAGCTTGCGAACAGCGCGTTCTGCCTCCAGTACTTGCCGTGCGCAATTTTCACTGAGGTCGCACAAGCTGCGCGGTCGCAAGTGAAGTGTTGCACACTGCTATGCGAAATGCGCAAGATGCTACACGCTGAGTACATGGATGGTCGCGTGGAGCGGCGCAGCTGGCCCTTCAACTCCGATAGCTATGCAACGAGCCTCTTGCCCGTGTCAGGTGTAATGCGGCCATGAACGCTTAGGCTCTTCAGCAGCAAGCATCAGTCATATTCGCACGAAGTCTTCCACCACTTCTCGTCCAGTTACGTCTGTCGTTTGAAGAAATACCGAAGAAGCCATACAATCATCAAGTCGCATAAACACTTGTCCCACCCCCCATCCTCTACCATTTCAAGCATATCGTGGCTATCGCTCATGGAGCCATCCCAGTCACGACCGGGAGACAGCGCTGCTGGGGCATACGCTCTGCCAACCACTAAAATTCATTCTCCTGCGCTCGCCTATATCAAATCTTGCCTACACACATACACCGCAAACGAAAGTGCATGCGGACATGCAACTGACAAAGCCGCGTGTTTCAGTGGTGTTTTGCATCCGCTTTCGTACTTTTGATTGGAAAGGCAAGTCTAGACGCTGCGCACATTGCCATTCACGCCCATTGCCATCGTTTCGCATCACCTCCCCAAACCGCTGCACGCAAGGCCACGCACGAAGCACCGCACCGGCAGCGCACTCCTATTCATCTTCTCGCATTTATGCCCGGCCACTCGACAGCCTATGTTCCCAGCTTCCAAATTGACTACAGTGCCATTTTTTAGTCTGTTGGACTTGCCCAGAGATTACGCCTGGCTTTTTGGCCGCTAGTTCACGCCGTACTGCATCCATCAGTCAGTCCACATACGAGTGTTCGTGATCATGCAGATAGTTCAGGTACATACGAACACTTCAGAGTCCGACACAACAAAGTCACTTTGAACGGCTAGGCAGCGCACTTCCTGAACAAGACAGGAAGACCATATCGCACTTAACACTGTCGACCGGTGCAAAGTCTCTAGTTCTTTAGACTATGTCTGCTTCTCCTTTGTTCCATGCTGTCATATTGGAAGCGACAGCTAGACGTTGGTGAAAATGCTAGCATAACGCGTGTTGTTGGCTTGTGTCTGTATTTGTATTTGTGTCCAAATACAGACGCAAGGAAACAACACACGTCAAATCGTAATCTGCGCAAAATATCCGAATACAGACGCAAGGCAACATAACACGCCAAATCGGAATCACGCACAAATCAGGAAGATATGAAAATACACAGCCACACAGACTCGGACACAACCGACCTATGCATACGCGCAAGGCAAAAGCAAGCACGTACATGCCTTAAGGCCACGCACCTGAATTGCAAAGGACTGAACACGCACGAGCGCCACCATCGACACGACGAACCGTTAGTCAGAACGCAAACCTACCCCGTCAACTGTTCAGCTCATAGTACGAATTGATCGAAAACCCCCTCCAAGTGGCCTCTTAACAGGCCCGAAGGACATCGCTACGCAACAACACACGGATGCAACCTCAACCTACCTTCTGTAACAATCGAGGCACCATATGCTAC
>NW_024016618.1:0-1615 GCF_000499745.2 Eimeria mitis | reverse complement strand
GGGTTTAGGGTTTAGGGTTTAGAATTTTGGTTTCTAGGGTTTAGGGTTTAGGGTTTAGGGTTTAGGGTTTAGGGTTTGTGTATGTGTATGCAGGTGTTTTTCGAGTTATATTTGGTGTAAGGCAATAAGAAAAGAAGCAGAAGAAGGAGGAGGGGGTTATAGTTTATTAGGTTTAATGGAAAAGGGATCAACAGACTGCAGCGCTTTGACTTTATTAAAACTTTTGGGGAAAAACGAAAAAAAAAAAGTAATTGAGCAGCTGTCTATACACCCCGAGATGGTGCCGCTACATTTCTTATTTAAACACTGAAACACAAAAATATTCATTTCGAGGGTTTTGCGCGCATTCTAAACCCTAAACCCTAAACCCTAAACCCTAGATTTAATACAGTTGGTAAAGGGGATAACACACAAACCCTAAACCCTAAACCCTCGTCAGGTGTATTCAGGATGAGGCAAAACATAACACGGGGTCATCATGAACAGCATGCATGCATGCATGCAGATATGTATATTATTTATTTATGTATATATTTTATTTATTTATAATAGATATATTTTATATAATAGAAGAGGTTTTGGTGTTTTATGCGGTGTGCATGCACTAACACTTTCAGGTGTATGCACAGGTGGACATACACCTGCAAGCCGCAGTATTTCTCTTATAGAAATCAGCTCATCTAAACCCTAAACCCTAAACCCTAAACCCTAAACCCTTTGCACCTCTCGCCTGTTCTGCAGTACCCTTGAATAAGTAATACAAACGAACTGAGGCTCGTCATCTAGGGTTTAGGGTTTAGGGTTTAGGGATACATCTGTGGTTTGTACACTGAACCCAATCTAATATTATACCATTACGAGCTTTCCAGTGGCTTTCAGTTAGGTTTTTTAAGGGTTTAGGGTTTAGGGTTTAGGGTTTAGGGTTTACAGCTTTGAGTTTCGAGTGCAATTGAATGAAAGACGAGAAAGAAGCGCCTCTTTGCCACGAAAACACCAAAAATATAATATTTTTTAGATAAAGATAAATAAAATGTAAACTCTTTATAGATGATGGAAAAGAAAAGGGGGCACACACATATTCATCGTTTCATGAGCTGGGGTGTATGTACACCTCAGCAACACCCAGCCCCGCAAGCCAGCGATCAGAGGGTTCTTTAGGAAACAAATAATACAAAAAGTTGCAATATAAAACCACTGAAACATTCAAATAAATTCAAAAATTAATTGCAAATGCTTTTCTAGTTCAACGGTCCACCTAGAGACCAAACCGGTGGGTGAGGCTCAGAGAGAGAGAGAGAAAGCAGAGAAAGCAGAGCATAGAGAAAGCTTGAAATCCTAATGGAATTAAAAACATGAAAAATAAAATAATTATATAAATAAACCGAGTAATAGTTCACATATAACAGCTAACAGAAACATATACATAAAATACATGAATGCCTCATTCAGGTGTACGTACACTCTGGACGCTAGCGTGCAAGTTGCACAGCTCATATAGAAACCGAGAAATCTGCATAAAATACGAGAAAAAGTTACTTTGCATGGATTGTTTTGTTGTATTTTCTTTATTTTATTGAATATTCCTAAAAATAAAACCCTAAAAATACAAAGATCG
>NW_024016617.1:0-1616 GCF_000499745.2 Eimeria mitis | reverse complement strand
GCCTTGCATTTGTCTGCAAATCCTATGGATGCGTTTCGCAGATTTAGCTAAACGAGTAAACAAATGTTGTGTGAGGGGAAGCGTTCTTTGTAGCGCTGCACAGTGCACCACGTTTCTCATTGCTGCTGGACTAGATGCAACTCACACTATATCGTGTGGCCTAACCGTAACATATCCATGCAACCTCTCATTTGCAGCAGAGGAAACCGTCCCTCTTGAGGTAGATTGGCAAACTCATTGGCAAAGATTGCCCCTTGCAGACGCAACGAACACAGTCACTTGATTGGTATTACGGTCAACTATGTCGAGAAGATAGTGATGAAATATCAGTGCAACAAGGTATTTAAACAAACAGCTTCCAAACCATAAACACCATCAGCTGCAAGATATATGGAGGGCAAAACCGATCTAGAGGTTAAGGCTAAGCACAACGAACGTTAAATGCCTCCTTCCTGTACCCTGGCGCCATCAGGGAGAGCGCAGAACCGCCTAACTCGCCTGCAGTGCTTCCTCTAGTCAGCTTTGCGTGAAAGGCAAACATTGAAAAACGCTGTGTATTCTAAATTCAATCTTCACGCATCTGGTGTTAGAAACACGATATAACGTTTCAGATCCTTCGGGGTACTCGCAATGCCATACCAGGGAGCCGTTGGCTCACGAAGAAGTCCAGGCAGAAACGGAAAAGCTAGTCCTCATTAGGTAGTCGAATCTTTGACATCTGTTTCTGNTTTGTATTAGGTTCAGCGGTAATCAGCCCATCGGCAATTCGGCGCGCACAACTGGTACTTTTATGCCTGTAAACAATTTCCGGATGTGACTTACGGCGGCATCATGGGACACCCACACGCATTTTCATTGCTCCCATTGCATTGACCACAGCAACTGAATGTATAAATACCAAGGTCCATCTAGGTAAAATCTAAAGATTAGCTTCTAGATAGCAGTATGCGAGTATCTGAATGCGGTTGCGTGTAAAGCTCCACATAGTGGAACGAAACATCTCTGGAGCCTTGTTGGAGAAGGATTTGGACGTTATCCCTGTATTCGTTGCTAGCCCCTGCTGGCCAAACTCCTGAATGCAACTTTTATGTCCAGTACATTGAGCACAAAGGAAACGCGAGAAAAATTCCCTTTTCTCCGCAGCAAACTAGTTAGTGCAAGTAGTCGCCTTTGGCACTGCTTATCTTCAATCACAGATTGAAGCCACTCTAGCGCTATGCACCAACTTCAACCGTAAATTGCAGCAATAATTTCGAACAAAGTATTCTGCAGACTAGAGACAACCATCCACCTCATCTACATTTCGCAAGACACCCCATCCATCGACACACAGCTTACTTTATGAGCCTAACTGGTTGCTCTGTGCAGAAAGCTGTCGTGGCACCCCAACGGCCCAGTGTTGAGCTCTCCTCCATATTCCAGAAATAAAGAAACCACGGGCCTGTGTCTTCTCAGGATACGGCGTCACCAACCTGCTATGGAACACCCCAAGTGCTGCCACACACGATCGTTACTCCGCCTTGTTGTTTCCCATCCAAATATCCAATGGCAATTGTAGACTTCCAATGCTGTCTTCCGTCCAGGATTTCAAACGTAGCTCAAACAAACAGTGAGTA
>NW_024016616.1:0-1616 GCF_000499745.2 Eimeria mitis | reverse complement strand
CGCTGGACATGCAACATGAAGCACAGAGCCCATTATTTCTTTGCGAAACACCGTATTTAGGCGGCGTTATACCGGCGGCTTTTTTGGAGTGGACAACCGACGGACGGATGCCTTGTCCCGCCTTGCCCCTCTGACATTGGTGCCGTGATCGCTGTGTAGAATACAGCATCCTCAGCGTCACGGAAGATCTGCAGTATATGGGGAGGCGTTTTGGCGCCCATCGAGACTGCCAGGTTTTTATGCATTTGCACTAGTTCATATTTGGCGCTTGGTTGGGTTGTTTGCGCCGTGGGTTGTGGGTGCGGATTGTATAGGTGAGAGGAGGTTTTTTCCTGCCTCCAGATTTAGTTTATGTGTGTGTGCGTGTGTGTGTAGTGGTCGTTGCTCGACGTTCTGTCTACGTTTCTGGCCTTCTGGAAGGATATTGTGTGAAGTCTGTTCTAGAATAGGCGCAATGAATGTGTTCTGATTCTCGGGGTAGCCATTACAGTTGCTGTGGAGTCGCGGATCAGGAGTTCTGTCAGCGGCAGCGTCATCGAAACTAGTGTTGTGGGTAAACAGACGCGTGACTCCGTTTTGGATCACGTACCATGTGGCCCTACTTGGCACAGATTGTGAGTCCCATTGGCGCAGGTGCCTGGTGGAATCCTTGTTCATAACCCATTTGGCTGGTAGACAGTAGGCGTTGGGTGGCCAATACCGGATATGTTAAGGGCGCAGTATAGAACCGCTGTTCTCGCCCCGACCCAGGACGCGAAGTCGACATCGCCACGCGGCATGCATTTACAGCTCGAGGCAGCTGCAGGGTGCTCTGTAGCTTGAAGCAAATAGTGGTTTGGCCAGTTGCGGCAACAGCGACCCTGGCATGGGGAGCACAGGAATGTTCTAGCCTCGTTGACTGGCGGTCTTGTGGGCTCGTGCCGCCTTCGTACACACGAGTACAGCGTGCCGTAGAACCTTGGCATCCTTCATTTTTTACAGGCTGCGTATGCGAACGATCCCCATACCTGTGCATATTTAGGAACTGCTGCCCGTAGTAGGCCGCTGCGCTTTGCTGCAGTGTGGAAGTGGGTGACCCGTGCGAGAGCACTTTGCACGGTATGATTTTGTCGCCTGGCTTTGGTGGCGCTGGAACGCCTGAAAACTGTTAAGATGTATGCGCAGTTGCGAGAGAGGCCAACCAGGGCATAAAGCCTACCGGTAGGGTTTGCTTGACCTGCCTCTCAGACTGTGCAACGGCTTTGAGAAGTACCACAGGACGCCAAGCAAACGAGCAAGTTTTTAGTAGATGGGGTCGTCATCGTGATGCGTACGCGGCGATAAAGGATGTGCGAGAGATCTGTGGCCGTCGAGAGAGATGCATAGGTCTAGAATTACGTGTACATTCGTGTGTTGTGGAGGACTGCTGAGGCTGAAACGTATTTGTAGCAATCGAAAGTTTCAAACCGGTTCTCTTGAAGCCTTGTTCAGATGCTGCTGAGCAGCAGGCGCATTAGGCAACGGCTGACGAGAAGAAATTGACTGGATAATGTGCGTTGCTTTCATGTTCGAGTGTCGTGGACTGTCAGCATCGGAAGACAGCGGCCGTGTGCAACGGCTGTCCAGCGGTGGTCGGT
>NW_024016615.1:0-1616 GCF_000499745.2 Eimeria mitis | reverse complement strand
AAGCACGTGCGTCATCAGTATGCGGAGAGTTTGGTTGCAGATGGAAACTATCGATAGGCATAATTGTATACTCGGAGGATGGCAGCGCCAGGGCTGTGTGGCTGGCAACTGCAAAGCATGCGTAACATATTGTAGCTTAATATGCGAATCGGAGATGACATGTTAGTTCCGAAGTATATCTGCCGTCTGAGATTGCCATGCAGAGTTTCGTGTGACCTGCAGGTGCCGTTACGAACGGGGAAACAACAAAAAAGGCAGCACTCAGGTTCGTGCGTTCGTAATTGCACTGTAGGTGTTTGCGGTACGTCGTCCAATGTTTAATGCCTGTGGACCATACCTTTTGCGACTTCCGCGACCCTCTGCAGTAGCTCGCCTCCGTTGAGAGGTTCTGGGTTGGCTCCCATTTGCTTATCTGTCGTACAGACGCACGATCGGATTGGCTCATCGATATCGAACCCTTATTACGGAGGTTGCACAGCGCTCTATTTATATGCGATGTGCAATTCATCGTTGTGTAGGTGCNGAACCCTTATTACGGAGGTTGCACAGCGCTCTATTTATATGCGATGTGCAATTCATCGTTGTGTAGGTGCGGCTTCGGGCCTGGGGTTAGTGATGTTTATGTCAGCTGTAGTGTGTGTTATTTGGTGTATTGAATTTTAACCCAGTGGAACTTGGGCTACTGCCCAGCTGCGTAAGGTGCAATGGTCGTGTGTGTATACGTTGACAACAGTGGCGCTGTTGTCGCCTAGCAAGCAGCGACTTGGCCACCCGACCACATGTAACCGTCCTTGTATCTCTGTCGTCTCGTATCATCGTAGTGCAGCAGGTGCATGTGCCGATACGAACAGTTGGCTGGAGTGGTGAGCAGCGGGGAGGCAGGAGAGTGCAGCTGTCTATCGGCGGCGGCTTTTTGTGCGGACAATGTGCGCTACAGGCGTTTGCTGAAGGTACGCTTTGGCACAGGTGTTCCACGACGTTGACAGGCTTTACCTCTTCTGGAGCGAAGCGAATTCACGACCCTAGCGTTTGGCTGAGTAGCGAGCCACACTGACATCAGCGTGACGTTGGAATCCTCAGGGATGCTTCATTACCGTCTGTCTGGAGTTTTCCTGTGCCACTAGACGTTTAGTGTAGTGCCAAGCGTCCTAGGCGAGATTGCTAAGCGTGCCTTTGTGCCTTGTAGCGTTTCGGTTTCAATTTGTTCTTATCCTGTCTACTGATATTATTCTCTCGATAGGTTAATTTTTTCTGCACACGGATATATTGTATGCGGCAGTTAGCATTAAGTATATTCCCTATGGCTGGACTGGTCACCGGCACATGTGCAGTACAGCCGGGGTTGCGCTGCCCTGGTGTGACCGAGTTCGTTGGACGGGGATTTTTGAGGGCGGTGCTGCCTCAGGAGGGAGGCTGGCGCAAGGTGCTTCTAGGTGTGGGCGGCGTAGCAGCGGCGTCGCAGCCGCTTACCATATAGCAGCGTCAAGCCTCTTTGGTTACTGTGAGAGCAGGAGCTTCCGCGTATGACCGCTTCTAGGCAATCAGGGAGCCGGTAGAATATTTTTACTGTCAGTGAGGTGACTGTAGAAGACGCGCCTGCACAATGGACGGGCGCA
>NW_024016613.1:0-1618 GCF_000499745.2 Eimeria mitis | reverse complement strand
TTAGGGTTTAGGGTTTAGGGTTTAGGGTTTAGGGTTTAGGGTTTAGGGTTTAGGGTTTAGGGTTTATAAGAAAGGATGTGTTTTATTCTGTTTCTTTCCTCCTTGTGTTGAGGGGCCCTCCGTTGTCTCTGCTGAGAGGGGCCCCCCAGACAAACCCCAAGGGTTTAGGGTTTAGGGTTTAGGGTTTAGGGTTTGTAAACCCTTTGTTCAATACATGCAGAATTAGGGTTTAGGGTTTAGGGTTTAGGGTTTAGGGCTTAGGGTTTATGTGTTGCAGAGTAGATGCTTGCTGGGGGTTCTTCTGGGTGTCTCACCCACCACAGGCAATCTCCCCCCGAGGGTTTAGGGTTTAGGGTTTAGGGTTTAGGGTTTAGGGTTTATGTTGCAAGCAATGAAGGGGATGAGGGTTTCTGGCGTTTGCTGCTCTCCGTGTATTTGGGGTGTATATACAGCTCGTTCTCGTGCGCTGTCTTCTTTCTTTTTATTTATTTTTTTTATTTTTTTATTTATTTTCTTTTTTATTTTACCTCTCAACACAACACCAGCAGCAGCATCAGCTCTTATTATATCTCCTAGCAGCAGAAACCCTCCTCCTGCTGCTCCTGCTGCTGCTGCAGCAGCAGCAGCAGCAGCAGCAGCAGCAGCAGCAAGGCAGCCGCTACCTTATGCATGCATCGACTTCCGCAGCATATGGCGCAGCTTGTGGGGAAAGTCTGCTGCTGCTGCTGCTGCTGCAGCAAACAAAAGAGCAGCAGCAGCAGCAGCAACAGCAGCAGCAGATAGAGCAGCTGCAGCAGCAGATAGAGCAGCAGCAGCAGCAGCAGCAGCAGCAGCAAACCCTGCAGCACCAAATATGCATGCAGAAATACGTGCAGCAGCCCTGAAAGACAACGCCAACATCCTAAGCAAGGCAGCAGCAGAAGCAGCAGCAGCAGCAGCAGATGCAGCAGCAGCAGATGCAGCAACAGCAGCAAAAACTAAATCTGCTGCTGCTGCTGTTGCTGCTGCAGCTTTGGGGCTCCGCTCCATCCAACAGCCTACAGCAGCAGCAGCAGCAGCAGCAGCAGACCCTGCAGCAGCAGCAGCAGCAGCAGCAGCAGCAGATCCAAAAGAAGCAACCAAACCACCACCACCACCACCAGCACGAGCAGCAGCAGCAGCAGCAGCAGCAGCAGCAGCAGCAGCAGCAGCAGAGGTGAGAGAAGCAGCTTTGTGGTTTGCGGCGCAGCAAAATAAATTTCGAGGGAAAGCAGCAAATTTAATTAAAATGCAAATAAAAGAAGCAGCAGAAATAAAACAAAAAGAAAAACAAAAAGAAAAAGATATTAAACAAAAGGTAAACAAACAAATACCCTCGTGCTGCTGTTGCTGCTGCTGCTGTTGCTGCTGTTGCTGCTCTGACAGTTGCTGCCGTTCTATAACTCTTGCTGCTAGTGCTGCTGCTGCTGCTGCTGCTGCTGCTGGTTGCGTTGGTGGTTCTGTTGGTGTTGCTGTTGCTGCTGCATTCTGTCTCCTCTCCTTTTCGTTTCTGTTGCTGCAGTTCGTTGTATTGCTGCTGTTTCTTCTTGCTTTTGCATGCAGCAGCAGCAGCAGCAGCAGCAGCAGCAGCAGCAGAAGC
>NW_024016612.1:0-1619 GCF_000499745.2 Eimeria mitis | reverse complement strand
TGGGCCGTTGTTCATACATACAGTGGGTTAATTTTCTCCGCGTCGTCATTGTTTGGCGGCAAAACGTAACCCGATAGTTTGGGGGTGTTGATGCCAGAGCAGCAGACGTTTGAGTTTTTCTCTGCTGCAGCACAGGATATTTAGGTCTGTGCCAAGATTGCTGCGCAATGCAGCGGCTAGCATTAGTGCAACACGGAGCCAGATGACGGCGGGCAACGCTTTTCTCCTGCAGGCGGGCCCGCGGCGGGGTAGACCCACGGCACGTGCCTCTGGCTAGAGTCGGTTGTTGGACAGTTTGCCTGATCTGTTTGTCTTGTGTGTGCATTGGTGCCGGTGCAGGGAGTGAGGAGGCACTGCATGGCGTTGTTCGTGGTTCCGGTGGGTTAGTGACCTCAGCGCCGTCATTATTTGGCGGCAGACCGTAACTGGGTGTTTCAGCGACTAATGTCGGAGCAGCGAACATTTGGGTGCTTCGCTGGTGCAGCTTAGGATATATAGGGCTGCGTCACGCTTTTTGCCGAATGCAAGGCTAAGCAGCGAGAGGTGCAGCACGGAGCCATATGACGGGGTGCAACGCTTTCTCTCTTCAGGCGAGCCCGCGGCGGAGTAGAACCATGGCGCGTGCTTCTGTGTAGCGTCGCCCGTTGGACAGTTTGACTGGTCTGTTTGTTTTGTTTGTGCATTGGTGCCGGTGCAGAAGGTGCGGAGGCATGGTGTGCCGTTTTTCGTACTCCCTGTGGGTTAATGATATCCGCGTCGTCATTGTTTGGTAACAAAGGATAGCCCGATATTTTGGGGACGTTGATGCTGGAGCAGCAGGCGCGGGCGTTGTTTGCTGCCGCAGCACAGGATATTTCGGTCTTTGACGATAGTGCTGCGCAGTGCAGCGGCTAGCAGTGCTGCAGCACTGAGCCAGATGACGGCGTGCAACGATTGTTCGCCTTCGGGCGAGCGTGCGGCGGGGTAGAGCCATGGTCGCGTTTCTGTGGAGCGTCCGTTGTTGGTCAGTTTGGCTCATGTACTTGTTTTGTTCGGGCCATGCTGCCGGCGCAGCGGGTGAGGACGCATTGAGTGCTTTGTCTGTCAGTTCCGGCATGATACTAATATCTAAGTTGTCATTGTTTGGCGACAAACCCTAACGAGGCGTCTGGGAGACTGATGCCGGAGCAGCAGACATTTGCCTGGTTCGCTGCCGCAGCTCAGGATATTTAGGTCTGCGTCACGCATTTTGCGGAATACAAGGCTAAGCAGCGAGAGGTGCAGCACGGAGCCATATGACGGCGTGCAACGCTTTCTCTCTTCAGGCGAGCCCGCGGCGGAGTAGAACCATGGCGCGTGCATCTGGGTAGCGTCGCTCGTTGAACAGGTTGACTGGTCTGTTTGTTTTGTTTGTGCATTGGTGCCGGCGCAGAAGGTGCGGAAGCATTGCGTGCCGTTGCTCATACATACAGTGGGTTAATTTTCTCCTCTTCGTCATTGTTTGGCGGCAAAACGTAACCCGATAGTTTGGGGGTGTTGATGCCAGAGCAGCAGACGTTTGCGTTTTTCGCTGCTGCAGCACAGGATATTTAGGTCTGTGCCAAGATTGCTGCGCAATGCAGCGGCTAGCATTAGTGCAA
>NW_024016611.1:0-1620 GCF_000499745.2 Eimeria mitis | reverse complement strand
TTTGAAGTTGCTGGATATGATTTCCCTATACATGATACAAACAAGCATGAGGCGCCTTCATGTTTCCGTCGATGCAGCGCACTTGTATGCAGCTGCAAAATACAGCATCGCCATTCCCACTCATCCTGTGACGGTGGCCTGGCGCACGTAGGCCCTTTTCTGGCATCACGAGGCACTTATCACACAGGTTTTCGCCGGGCTTCAGAAAGTGCGTCATAAGGCTAGTCCACCCAGAGGGGGATTACGGGTGCCCTGCTAAGCAAGGCAGGAGTGCGCAAAACGCTGGAATAAACAAGTGCTCCAATGGATGTTTCACATCCTGAACAATCCTTCAAAAGTACTGCCCGCAACAACATGGTAGTTGTTCTGGGTCTCCGAACACGGCACCTCGTAGAGTGAAGAAAGTCAAATCTCTCGTAAAACAAAGAAAAACAAAATTAAGTTCATATGTGAACTGGAAGATATGCGTTTATGGGCAGTGTGGCACTCGACGGTGTTGGGGAAAAGCACCTTATGGCACGGAGTCGTTAGCAGCTGTTGAGTTGTGACTATATATCATGTCTTCTGCCTGCAACATATTACCGTTTGGGAAGGGACATTCCCGCGAAGGATCACAGGCACAGTCGACTGTGTTCCCCCACTTGATCCTAGTCGAATTGTGACAGGTCGCTGCGGACCACGGACCAGTCGCTGCGGACCAGCTTCCCCTTCAATCAATGGGAGATCGAGCTGTTTGTGAGCAATTCTGCCTAATCGCTCACAAACAGCTCGATCTTGCCACACATGATGTGTTGATACTGAGTTCAACCGGGAAGGGAACATTGGAGATTCTGCTTCCCAACCTATCAACAAGCCATCGGGGATAGGGCCACTCGAAACTAATATACGGGCTGTGTTGCAAGCACTTACTACTACCCTCAACAATACCTCACACTAATCTTTTTAGCAGAGTCAGAATTCAATCTCCCGAGACATTCTCGTCCAAACTCGACGGTTCTCACTGAGTCTTTTTAGAGAAGGCTTTTTTTTCACAGCATCAGCCAACCCGCGGCCAACTGAGAGCAGACCTGTTTGCAACCCAGTTTGCTCAGAGCATCCCCGGCACTTTCTATTTGTAGTAAGTACGTTGCTCGGCTGCTCAGCAGTGCCTGTCCGCTGTATCAGCTTACACTTCAACATTTCGTTCCTGCTTGCCCGCTGGGCAAGCGGAGAACAACGGCAACCTTCAAAGAATCTGCCGTTTGCTCCGATTATCCACTCAGGACCCGACCGTCATATTGTTTTGTAACCCACCGCAACCTGCATTGTTGTCCACAATTTGGACATTTCGGTGCATAAATAACGCTTTACCGCTCAAACATTCCGCTTTAGAACCAGACGCGCATGGTTACGCGCTTAGCCCATAATGAAGGGTTGGGCTCACGGTTAAGGGCTTTAGCGGTTAGGTTTTAGCGTTTTGGGTTTAGGGTTTAGGGTTTAGGGTTTAGGGTTTTGGGGTTTAGGGTTTAGGGTTTAGGGTTTTAGGGTTTAGGGTTTAGGGTTTAGGGTTTAGGATTTAGGGTTTAGGGTTTTAGGGTTTAGGGTTTAGGGTTTAGGGTTTAGGGTTTAGGGTTTAGGGTT
>NW_024016610.1:0-1623 GCF_000499745.2 Eimeria mitis | reverse complement strand
CTTTCCCCAGCGCGTATGTCCTTTGAAGCGAACGCATATGTGCTCAGTCTAATGCGAGGTAGTTATGTGACTCGGATAGGCTTGCGTGTAGTATTTGAATGGGAGCTAGGAGAGGTGCATTGGTTAGCATAGTGGGGTGAGCCGTTTGTGCGGACCGGTCTAGGGAAACATGGAGACGAAGTATCCGGCGTTGCGATCGCCCAATGCTTTCTCCAGGAAGTAAGACCTTAGAAACGACCACATATATATGCAGTGTAGGGGGTAGTAGACATGCGCGGTGAATAGGCGTATGCGCAGTGCTTGGTTGGGATTTTGGGGGGTTGCAATCATCGTGGGCTGAGCAGTTCGTAATGGCGGGTCTTTAGTCCCGGCCTCGCGAAGCCGTATTGGGCGTTGTTGTTGCGCGCTGCTTTGTTCAGGGAGTATGCCCATAGAATCGAACGGATATATGCTCAGTCTAATTGGTAGTAGATATGCGCGGTGAATAGGGGTATGCGCAGTATTTGGATGGGAGGTAAGGGAGGCGTGCGCGTGAGCATCGTGGGCTGTGCAGCCTGCGTTGGCGGGTTTACGGCCGACAACCGGCACACAATTCGCCGCGCCGTATTGGATGTCGGGGATTCTTTCGGGTTTATATCGTCGAATTCGCGTTATTGTGGAGAGCTGGTGCTCTTTGTGGAATGTATGATGCCAAACGGACTGACGTCAGTTAGGGACTACGACAGTTCTAAACCACCAAATGTGGCACCGACTCCTGGAGCAGAGCGTACGGAGCCCTGCTTCNAACAACCTCCACGGACACTCGCCTACTGCATTGAATAGTTTGCATAGGCAGATTTGAAGGCCACGACGGTTCATACGGACGTCGCACATGTCATTGAAGGGGGTTGTCAGAAGCGGTGCAGGGCACCTTCACCCTGAGAAACCGCTTGCAACAGCATTGTACAGTTGGTGACCGTGTTACGACGCAGCGTTTAGAGGGTTATGTTGCCCTTTAGCTGGTGCGTGCATTCTCGGCGCTTCTGCCGTCAGCCGCTGCAATGCCTTATAAGCTGATGTGCCTTCTAGGTGCAGCGGATAGGCGACTTCTGCTTTTTTCACTTAACGCTGGTGCAAAGGACAACGAGCATATCATCAGGTTGCATGCTTTGCTGACCGCTGCTTCGAGCGGGGCACCTTCTCCCTCTGCTGCTAAGGAGAGAGTGCACATGAGCTGGCGAATATATTTCGTGGAGTGCTGTCGATCGCGAGCGATTGCGCCTTTGTGACCGTACGCTCAAACATTATCAAGACAACGAGTGGAATCTGTGACGGACAGGAAATGTTGGTTTGCCTCCGTCAACTAGACGGTCCCACTGTTGGCAAGGCAAAGACGGCTGAAAAAGCATCTGGTAGAGGCTGCGCCTCGAGGGAGCAGGCTTGTGAGCCTTTGCGATCGCTCGCTATAGTAGGACCGGACCGATCACCCAAACAGTGAACAGCACGCCTCGTTTGCTGCGCAGGCACGATGGGTCTGAAAAGTATTGCTGTGCTGTTTGTATATTTAGGTGCGTGTCCGTGCGTGAATTTGTGGATGCACGTGTGCATGCGCCCGTGCACAACCTAAGCAGGCAGCCTAAAGAA
>NW_024016609.1:0-1623 GCF_000499745.2 Eimeria mitis | reverse complement strand
TTTGGAGAGGCAGCTTTCCCACTGTTCTGCGAGCTATGTCGCTGAATATGGGTACGCACGGCTGTTTCAGCCTTCTTTCTGACCGAGATAGACACTCATTTGCATGAATAGAAATATACTACTCTAGGCCTTGTGTGAGTTGCAATTGTTGCAGGAATGTTAGCAACGAACGATCAGTGCAAGGAGATGCTTGCTCCCACATTGGGTAATGGATGGGCGACGACACTAACAGCAAGCGCTATATCGGGTTTCTTTGCAGTGACATTTTCGCTTCCATTCGACTTCTTAAAGACACGGTGAGCTGAATCAATTCTCACGGTTGTAGCCGATCCATTTCAACTTTTCCTTTTAAATATCACAACTCGTTCTACAATGTTTTCCATCCATGCTTCTGAATTAGTTGCTTCCACAAGCCTGATGTTTTGTTCTGTACAGCCTGCAAAAAATGCGCCCTGATCCGGTAACGGGAGAGTTGCCATACAAAGGTGTACTGGACGCCGCAGTGAAGATCACTCGGACAGAGGGTATCACCGCATTCTATACAGGTTACCCTACGTACTACGTGAGAATCGCACCGCATGCGATGATCACACTGATTTGCATGGATTATCTGGACAGAGCATTCAAGCGATACTTCTAGACGCCCAAGACATAGTTTGGATTTCCGCGATATTGAGGGCATAACGGTGGCAAATGCCCTACAGCTTCATCTCATTTCTTAGTTCCGCAAACCCCGAATGCATCGTGCACTTTTTTGCGAATAAAATAAGACTACCTAGTTGAATGCAGTGCACCAGCTTTGATAGCTCTGCTCCGGGACGGAATAACCTTTTAAGTGTGCGAAAAATGGTTTTCGGTGGACTTTAGAAAGAATATATATGATGCAGATTCGCACGAGCCGGAAACCTACAGACTCTCGCAAGAAATTTTGTATGACCGTGAAAACATTGAACTTTTGTTCGTCTTCAGCCTAGGGAAGCACTGAGGTCATGCACTTTTTTCGCAGTCTTGGTAGTGTTTCTGCTAACTAGTGAAGACAAAGTGCCATCGATTGGGGTGTTGGCGTTTGCTTGTTTAGCCTAGTTGAAGGCACGTACAACCTCACTTAGCTAAGCTTTGCCAAACATTGATAGGCGGCACACTCCAGGCAATTCCCGCACTATATAGGTTACAACTGCTGGAGAAAGCGGAGCGCGTTAGGTGATGACTCCTGTTTCCAAGGGGGGAAATTGCCTTGAAATATTACGCTAGGTACCGAGAGACATCTGCCGACTCGACTCACTTGCACTGTCGTGGGGAATTCTTGGGGTAGAAATGCATTTGCCTAAATTTGGCTACTTGTTAAAGGTATCTGCGTTCCACTACTCAGTGGACTGATTACCTCAGCAGCAGAAAATTCCTATATGACGATGTGAATGCCAGGATTGCAGGTAGTGAAGTAGTTTCCTTACTTCAGGATTTGTGTTTGAGGGTGACCCCAACAGCGAATCGTAGGACCACAAACCGCCTCCCGGAAACCCTGGAAACCCTACACGTGCGTAATTGCGTACGGAAGGCCCTTTTCGGATGTTCTATATGGGGGAGTACCATCGTCTTCTTCCTCGTCGGCAGGGTCAACTTCTA
>NW_024016608.1:0-1625 GCF_000499745.2 Eimeria mitis | reverse complement strand
ACTTCTGCTCACGCTTCAGCATCATAATTATCCACACATGCACCTGTACATCCATGCCCGCTCCCATACATGCTGAAACGCACCGGTATCCCTAACCACTCCGAGATGATGAACGTGCGTTGCAGCTGTGCACGTGCTACGACATCTTCTGGTTGATGCACGCTACGCATCGCCGCAACTGTTGCTAAGTTTGTCTGCACACGTCCTGGTTAAAGCAGTGCATGATCGCAACGCCAGAGAAGGCTTCGTCACACCGTAAAGGTAACGGGTGCACGGAAACTGCAATCGCCACAGTGCTCACACGCGCAGGTTCCGTACGTTTTCGCAAGGTTCTTGCAGATGCTTCTATCGGCAGACGCAGCTGTATTCGACCAGGGCAAGCAAACGAAACGCGTGCCTAATGCTCATTGCAAAACAATACAGTGTGATTCGTGGGGAGGGTTTGTCGAGCCACCTGCTGTTGGGCGGGATTTTGGGCCTGGTTCGCGTGTGGCGCTATGTGCGTTGTTGAATTGCTATCGACGCATTTGCAGGCGGTACCCAACACGGGTGAACGACAGGCAGCTGCAAACTCATAAATTGCAGCTACTCAATAAACGAAGCAAGTCAGTGAATATCGGCAAACCAGGACTGTCCCTCTGCAGTACCTTTTCCGCTATCTTCTCGGTTACGCGATAAGCACAAAATAAACTGCTGGCTCCGCCTGCTTCCGAGCAGGCGCCATAAGTAATCGCTCTCCCGTATCGGCTGCAGCTGGCCGGCCGCTATTTTCGTCTGTCGCAGAGCAAATGCCATTATATACAACAAAACTGCCTGCCAATTCTACTAAGCGTTTTACACGCATTGTCATCAGGTCATTGCTGATTTCTGCCACTTACTGCACCCCTGCACATATCCTACCTCACGAACGTGCCGCTATCGCTTGTGATTTCAGACTATGTCTCACAAGCGCACACCCCAGCGCCGGACCATCCCGCCCCAGTACATACCAAAGAATAGCATGTTCAAAGCAAGCGAGCTTGCAGACATTTTCACATTGCACCTCCGAGGATCTTCACGCATGTAAGCACGCAACCTGAAAGTACCATCCCTGCGTAGAGCAAATGTAATTGCCGTCGAGGGAGTACTCTCTGAGCAAACCGTCGCCCGATTCTAAGCCGGCCAAGGCTCAGCCACAGCGCGGAGGTATACGTGCACGTTCAAATTCCCTGCAGCCTGAATCTTCAGGAAAACCAGGGCAAGCGAACCAAGCCCGAACTGCGAAGGCGTTAAGTTGGCTCAATGGGGCGTCCCTTTCGAGTCGCATCCGACCGAATGGGATCGCAAATATCGAAGACGTGCTTGGAACATCAAGTGTGCGCAGACAAAGGGTGCTCTACAAACGTGGTTCCTTTTTTGTTCTTGTGACTGCTGTGCTGGAGTGATATGAGCACCGTGCCGTCAGGCGACCAGCTCGGACGGACGGTGGTAAAACACTCACAGCTTTAGCATTCTTCGAATACGGAACAGCTTGAAAATTCTGTGCAAACCAGAATTACACTCCGAGTGTGCGACCTCCGTTTTCCTTACACAATAGCCGCAGAATGCGCTACAGATTACGCGTTGTTCTTTCTCTGCAGGCCCCA
>NW_024016607.1:0-1626 GCF_000499745.2 Eimeria mitis | reverse complement strand
GCTGCTGCTGCTGCTGCTGCTGCTGCTGCAGTGAAGAGACAGCAAAGACACTTACAACGAAAACACACCGAAAGACAAAACACCACCACCCCTTTCTAACCCTAAACCCTAAACCCTAAACCCTAAACCATAAACCCTAAACCCTAACTAAACCCCTAACTGCCTCGGGCCCTCCGACGCCTCCGCATCCCAAGCCATCAATCAGCACTGTTGCTGCTGCTGTTGCTGCAGCAGCTGCTGCTCTTGCTGCTGCAGCTGCTGCTGTTGCTGCTGCAGCTGCTGCTGTTGCTGCTGCAGCTGCTGCTGCTGTTGCTGCTGCAGCTGCTGCTGCTGTTGCTGCTGCTGCTGCTGCTGCTGTTGCTCTTGCCGTAGCTGCTGCCACTTCCATTGCTGCTGCTGCTGTTGCATCTGCTGCTACCTTTATAATAGGTAAAATATTATTTTTTATTTGCTGCTTAATGTTTAGAGTTCATCTTTCTCACTGGACCCTGCTGCTGCTGCTGCTGCTGCTTCTTCTTCTGCTGCTGCTGCTGCTGCAGCAGCAGCAGCATCTTCTTCTTGATTATTTTCACTCTTCGTCTGTTCGTCATTCTCCTGCTGCTGCTGCTGCTGCTGCTGCTGCTGTTCCTCCTCCTGCTGCTGCTGCTGCTGTTCATCCTTACTGTCTTCTTCTTTCTTTTCTGCTGCAGCAGCAGCAGCAGCAGCAGCAGCAGTTGTTGTGGTTGTGGTTGGTGGTGGCTTGGGTATTGCTTCTAGGTTTTTAATTTTTTTGTGCATGTCTTTTATTTTTGATAGTACCTCTGCTTCTGTATAAAGCGGCTGCAGCAGCAACGATCGCTGCTGCTGCTGCTGTTTTATATCTTCCCACCACTGCAGCAGCTGCTCTCTGTGTGTTCGTGCTGCTGCTACTTTTGCTGCTGCTATCCAGGGCCTAGCAGCAGCAAGCTGCTCTATCCTTTGTGCTGCATCTATCAGTACTTTGTCTGTTTTATCTATTAATTTTTCTCTTGCTGCTGTCTCTCTAGCTCGGGTGTATGCGGGTTCAACTGTCTCCTTTAGTGCTTCTAGCTTTTGCTGCACTGCAGCAAGACCTGCTGCTGCTGCTGCAGTGTANCAACTGTCTCCTTTAGTGCTTCTAGCTTTTGCTGCACTGCAGCAAGACCTGCTGCTGCTGCTGCAGTGTACACCCAGTCCTCTTCCTGCTGCAGCTGCTGCAGCAGACTGCTGCGCATTGTATCCTCTGTCACTGCATCTAACTCCTTGTTGTTTATTGCTGCTCTTGTTTTATATATATATGCTTCTAGCTCGTTGGTTGTCTCCTGCAGCAGTTCTGCTGCTCTGTCTTTCTCCTCCTGCTGCAGCAGCAGCTCTCTCAACTGTCTCCTTTCTGCAGCAGACAAAGGGATAGGGGCTGTCTCCTCGGTGCTTATGTTTAGCGGGTACCTAAACGCATGCACCACACGCTTTCTCTTCTTGCTGCTGCTGCTGCTGCTGCTGTCGCTGCTGCTGCTGCTGCTGTCGCCGGTTGCTGCTGCACCTGCAGCACAAGCGGGGTCCTCAGGGTCCGTGCATTTCTTCTCCTCCTCTCCTGCTGCTCCTCCTGCTGCTCCTGCTGCTCCTGCTGCT
>NW_024016606.1:0-1626 GCF_000499745.2 Eimeria mitis | reverse complement strand
GATCCCACCGCCCCGTTAGCCAGACGATCACTGCAGTAGGAACACTCTCCGCTGTCTATTTTTGGGCGGTATGATGGCGTACGTTCTGGGAACCACGCAACGTGCTAACCTCTTGCCCAATGCCAACGCCTACTACAGCTAAGACGTAGTCAGACAAGCTTCATTGAACCAGGCAAGCACTGGCGCGCCAAACTCCAGGGCCATACTTACCGCCTCGGCTCCTGTGCACACAGACCAACCTGTACGCATGCAACGGCGACTCAAACCCCACACGCAGGCCTGCACAACAGTCGTAGGGACCCACCTGTACGCATACAACCCCGCTGCAGACCCCACAAGCAGGCCTGTGTCAGTCAGCGCAGTCATTCCAATGCCACACTGAGGGAACACTTGCGCTACTCCGTGCGCTACAACAAGTTTTCACGTGAGGCAAGAACAAAAAAACAGGGAGCAAGCTCAGAACAGTAGCCTCGCCTCTCTAAAGGATAGGTTGGCACTACGGAACGAAACCTCGCATGTCGAAAGTGCACGCTCTTGAACTGGCAAACAAAGGTGTATGGGCTACCTTTTGAGATACTCTGGTGCACCCGCAGAAGGTTAGCAAAACAGCAAGATGCACTCCCGAACGGACATGCAACAAGTCCCACGAAGTTGCTGTTACGTCGACCCCACGCCGAGGGCGAACATGATGCAAACCCAAGCAAGGGAACGTGTCGAGTAGCGACGGTAGACTCAATGCGCACATGCGAAGCGGGGACCAGCGTGACTACACGTAGCCGATTTCAGCGCCTCGTAATCGCGTGTATGTGTGCGCCCTCTAGCATTCGGAGTGAAAGGCTCGATACAAGCCGTAATGCGCAGAAGTCCTGCGTCAGCGACTTATCTGCTGATCTTGGTTGGCATCCGTCGCCTACCACGTCCTTCCGCAGAATACCCACTATATTTGATGCTACTATCCAACCACAGGCACGGCAGCGCGTGCGGGGCGGACCTCCCGAAACACCAAAACCCAAAGATTCATCTGGCGAAGCCATATTCCCTGTTCGCCACAAAATGCTCAACAGCGAACTTTTCTGATGCAGTGGCAAAACGGCCCAGGCATGCAGCTAGAATGGAGAACCCGCCCCTTCCCACCTTACTGCTCTCAGTTCCGCACTGGCGCAATCTTGCAAAGTGCATCAGGGCTCAAGGCCATGAAGGTAGCGAACGCCACAAGCTGCCACATGCGCAGAGACCAGGCTAGCCATAGATGAATATGCGTGTGGCAAGTGGTTAACAGCAGAACGTATGCCAACTTTGTGAAATTGCATTCATTTAATTGTGTGTATTGTTCATAGCACTCTAGAGCCGTTTGCCCGATGTCACTTACTATCTTTGTTCAGCCGCGTCAAACTCGACTGCACACGTCCCTGCGTAGAACTGTATGGAAAAAAAGCTCGGCGCCTACACTCTGCCGACAAACACTGCCTTCCTTCCGCGGTGAGGTCTTTAGGAAAAGCTGTTGAGGCTCGCAAGCCGCTCAAGGCATGCAGATGAAGGTGCTGAAGCCTTATACTGCAAACAACCAAGTCGATTTCCGGTTGCCGCAAGCGAGTAACTGCTCTGTGACACTGACGCACGCTCTGC
>NW_024016605.1:0-1627 GCF_000499745.2 Eimeria mitis | reverse complement strand
AGTGCAGGTGAACGTCCTTTCCAATCGTAAACGCATGATTCGTTTGCTTTGTGTGCTGTTGTGGTGACGGTGGTTCACAGCGGTCGGTGTTCGGCAACGAGGCGCTCGCTTAGCCATAAAGCAACCGGCAACTGGAACTAGCGCATCGCCTGCCTTTGCTAGTTCCACCCTTCGACATTCTGACATACTTTCTATTGTGGGAGCAAGATAGGTTGAGTGTCCCTACAGGCCATCTATTCAGCCTGTTGATGTGAGATGGCTACTCACTACTAAACGTTTTCTGTGGGCTTTTTGCCCCTCTCCTTAGTATGTTTCCCTTGAAGGATGGAATATGCGACGAATGGTGTAGGCGATATGTTGGTGGTTTTGTCACGGTCGTTAAGCCCCAAAATGTGACAAAACTTACGGGCACAATTTACTCGCACCCATGCAGTCTTAACACACCCCAACGCGTTTCACCCGTAGAGGAGGCGACCTGTCCACTGCGATTGCTTCACACATCACCTAAAGCTCCCACAAAGGCAGGAATGATCCATGCCTTCTGCTGGGCGATGCTCATTACAAGATATACTGCCGCAAGCTGGCCTGCCGGAAGAACACAACGAGATGCTTCACAGGCTATTCACTGCAAAGGACCACCGGGCGAGCAGCACGAAGACCATGAGCTGAACGAGGCACCACGAGCCGTAATCAATACCTCACCAATGAAATGCTCAGACGCCCAATATGGTCTGATTAACGCACAAACTGGCAGCCCACCAGCTCTCTTTCAACGCCTGCCTTGGAGTGCAGTTGTCCAGAAAATGCGGATGAGCCTGTCTAGTGAGAACCACGCCGCTGGGCGGGCGGTCCTGGAGCAACGGGCTGGTATACTGTTGTTTCCAGCCGAACCGTCGCGTCTAGTGTTCACCCCATTGAATTCTACCACAAGGGCGAACCCGAGACGAGACGTCCGCCAGAGCTTTGCCCCACTTCAGCCACTGCTCCAGAGAGGGCCCACAAGGACCCTCATAAACGAGAGCGATGTTTTGGATAAACTACCTGGAAACTTCGCAGTGGAAATGTCCATGTCATCTGAAGGATGTTCTCAAGTCAGGTGTGGACAGTGCGCCGACGTTGCATTAGGCGACTTGCGGTCCAACATCTGCTGTTCAGGCACTCTGGTACTCACCAGCTGGCGTTGGCAACGTCACCCAGCGAAGCGCGAAAGAACAGTCCACAAGGTAAGATCCTGCAGTATGTTTTTCATGAATATGTAATTCCACGGCCACCATCCTGCCAGAGTACACGGCGAGTCGAACTGATTTACAAAGGCGAGGAACGTTCTCAATTTTCATGCAACCCGCAGCGGAAAAACCGGCCGTTGTTTACCCCTTTACATATCCATTGCGAACCAAGTACAAGCTTCAAAAACGACCGCACCTGTGCGCCCCTGTTCGCCAGCTCGACGACGACTGGCTGGCCAGCTTGAAGCACCTGAGCCACCAAAGCAGGGTTTCGACCTATCACCTCTGGCTGCAGCACGTGGGCGGGTAGCCGCTGCTTTTCGACACGCCTCAGCAGAAGGCTTTCCGCAGACCCTTGCCTTCGGAAAGTAAACGGAACCTTGACTGAACTCGCTCGCTGT